>NC_069500.1:3894018-3896518 GCF_027579735.1 Bombina bombina
TTTGTGCGTGATCTCCAATCCCTCAGTACTTTCTTTTGTGCGTGATCTCCAATCCCTCAGTACTTTCTTTTGTGCGTGATCTCAATCCCTCAGTACTTTCTTTTGTGCGTGATCTCCAATCCTTCAGTACTTTCTTTTGTGGGTGATCTCCAATCCTTCAGTACTTTCTTTTGTGCGTGATCTCCAATCCCTCAGTACTTTCTTTTGTGCGTGATCTCCAATCCTTCAGTACTTTCTTTTGTGCGTGATCTCCAATCCCTCAGTACTTTCTTTTGTGCGTGATCTCCAATCCTTCAGTACTTTCTTTTGTGCGTGATCTCCAATCCCTCAGTACTTTCTTTTGTGCGTGATCTCCAATCCCTCAGTACTTTCTTTTGTGTGTGATCTCCAATCCTAGTAGCAGTATATATATATACACACATTATGTATGTGCTCACTAGTAGCAATATATATATATATATATATATATATACACACATTATGTATGTGCTCACTAGTAGCAATATATATATATATATATATATATACACACATTATGTATGTGCTCACTAGTAGCAGTATATATATATATATATATACACACATTATGTATGTGCTCACTAGTAGCAGTATATATATATATATACACACATTATGTATGTGCTCACTAGTAGCAGTATATATATATATATATATACACACATTATGTATGTGCTCACTAGTAGCAGTATATATATATATATACACACATTATGTATGTGCTCACTAGTAGCAGTATATATATATATATACACACATTATGTATGTGCTCACTAGTAGCAGTATATATATATATACACACACATTATGTATGTGCTCACTAGTAGCAGTATATATATATATATATATATATATATTTATGTATGTGCTCACTAGTAGCAATATATATATCTACATTATGTATGTGCTCACTAGTAGCAATATATATATCTACATTATGTATGTGCTCACTAGTAGCAATATATATATATATATATTTATATATATATATACACATTATGTATGTGCTCACTAGTAGCAATATATATATATATATATATATATATATATATATATACACACATTATGTATGTGCTCACTAGTAGCAATATATATATATATATATATATATATATATATACACACATTATGTATGTGCTCACTAGTAGCAATATATATATCTACATTATGTATGTGCTCACTAGTAGATGTGTGTGTGTGTGAGGCAGCACTCACCCGTGTTGGCAAAAAATAAAAATGAACTTTTAATATAGCATATTAAAAAACAAAGGGAGATTGAATGACGTTTCGGTGCTGTACTGGCACTTTTATCAAATGATCCCAAAGTAGAGACAGTCCCAAAGTCAGTGCATCCTCAATGTGATTTCCCACAAAACAAAGTACTTTCTTTTGTGCATGATCTCCAATCCCTCAGTACTTTCTTTTGTGCATGATCTCCAGTCCCTCAGTACTTTCTTTTGTGCGTGATCTCCAATCCCTCAGTACTTTCTTTTGTGCGTGATCTCCAATCCCTCAGAACTTTCTTTTGTGCGTGATCTCCAATCCCTCAGTACTTTCTTTTGTGGGTGATCTCTAATCCCTCAGTACTTTCTTTTGTGCGTGATCTCTAATCCCTCAGTACTTTCTTTTGTGTGTGATCTCCAATCCCTCAGTACTTTCTTTTGTGCGTGATCTCTAATCCCTCAGTACTTTCTTTTGTGCGTGATCTCCAATCCCTCAGTACTTTCTTTTGTGCGTGATCTCCAATCCCTCAGTACTTTCTTTTGTGCGTGATCTCCAATCCTTCAGTACTTTCTTTTGTGGGTGATCTCCAATCCTTCAGTACTTTCTTTTGTGGGTGATCTCCAATCCTTCAGTACTTTCTTTTGTGCGTGATCTCCAATCCCTCAGTACTTTCTTTTGTGCGTGATCTCCAATCCTTCAGTACTTTCTTTTGTGGGTGATCTCCAATCCCTCAGTACTTTCTTTTGTGCGTGATCTCCAATCCTTCAGTACTTTCTTTTGTGCGTGATCTCAATCCCTCAGTACTTTCTTTTGTGCGTGATCTCCAATCCCTCAGTACTTTCTTTTGTGCGTGATCTCCAATCCCTCAGTACTTTCTTTTGTGTGTGATCTCCAATCCTTCAGTACTTTCTTTTGTGCATGATCTCCAATCCCTCAGTACTTTCTTTTGTGCGTGATCTCCAATCCCTCAGTACTTTCTTTTGTGCGTGATCTCCAATCCCTCAGTACTTTCTTTTGTGCGTGATCTCAATCCCTCAGTACTTTCTTTTGTGCGTGATCTCCAATCCTTCAGTACTTTCTTTTGTGGGTGATCTCCAATCCTTCAGTACTTTCTTTTGTGCGTGATCTCCAATCCCTCAGTACTTTCTTTTGTGCGTGATCTCCAATCCTTCAGTACTTTCTTTTGTGCGTGATCTCCAATCCCTCAGTACTTTCTTTTGTGCGTGATCTCCAATCCTTCAGTACTTTCTTTTGTGGG
>NC_069500.1:3921518-3962954 GCF_027579735.1 Bombina bombina
GGAGAGGGGAGCAGCGACCTCCCTCCCCAGCGGCAGTATACTGTGCAGAGGGAAGAGACAACCGGTCTCCTTCCCCAACCAGAGATACCAGAGGCAGCAGGCCTCATAGACTGGTCCTGGGAGGACCCCCAGCAGGCAGGTGGAGATGGGACCGCAGTCTCTCTACCGGCCCTACAGGGATGCTGGGCAGGCGGCCCAGATCCCCAGCGACAGACCCAGCTACAGGGAGGGGAGAGCATCGACCTCCCTCCCCAGTCGGAGTGTGCCTTCCAGGGAGAGGAGACAACCGGTCTCTCTCCCCAGCCGCAGCATGTTCCACAGGAAGCGGAGAGCATCGACCTCCCTTCCCAACGGCCGCCGGAGTATCAGGAGGAGGAGGTAAGCCAATCTCCCCCTCCCCAGCTAACTCCTAACTTGGGCCCAGGGTTAACAGTGGAGATGTTAACCCCCACTGACCCCCACGTTTCCTTTGCCACCGGGCAGGACTATGCCCCAATTCCCCCAGCAGAAGAGCTGGCATCAGGACAGAGCACTGCTGGCCTCTGCCCTACAGACCTTGTCCTTGTTACAGGACTGGCCTGCAAACCCCTCACCCCAGCAGAAGCGCTGGCACCAGGGCAGAGTGCCGCTGGCCTCTGCCCCCCAAGTACCATCAGCTATTTGCCCAGCTGCGCCAGGAAGGCAGAGGATGCTACACTGTCATCCTATAACCTGGAACTTACAGGCCAGTGCTACTTGTTGTGGGGGGGCTGCTTTGCTGCTAGTGTTTATTTGTGGGTGGGTTGCGAGACTAACTTAGGCACTGACCGACAGAAGGTCAGGTGCCTGGTTAGTCTCCCTCCAAAAGGGGAGATATGTTACAAACTGCTGTTTGTAACTGGCCCTTTAAATGGAAAATTGCCCTGCTTCCCTGGATTTTGGAGAAGCCTATTTGCCAGCCTCCTTCCACATGACTATGGCCCCTGGAAGATTGTGCCCCTGAGGACATATTGACTTTTGTTGGGTGTGTGTGTGGCCCTTTAAGAACCGTCTGGGGACATATTGTGACTCTGGTGAACAATGCCCCCTTTAAGACTATGTCCCCAGACCTGTGAAATGACTTGTCCCTGGCTTTCTCCCACTTGGTTCAGTTTCATTGTGTGCCATTAAGAGTTAAATTTTGTTCAGCTTCAAGAAACCTATTCTAAATACAAGTCTGCTGGGATTAGCTCTAATTAGGTTTAGTGATCAACTTTCCCATTGTCTAATCAGACTAGTATTGATAAGGTGGACTGCATTGTTTTATTGTGTGTAATGTTATCTGCTGAAGTAAATGTTGTGGCCTGTCAAAGGGAGTGTCTCTCTATCTAATATCAAATGTGTGATGGGGGATTTTATGCCTCCCCCTGAGAGTGTCCTGTTTGCATGTAACCTCAATAAAAAGGAGGCTGTGTGCTCCAGCACATCAGACCTATGTTGACCCTCTAACTTGAAGCTTTGACTCATGTTTGTAGGGGACAGCTTCAGCTAATATCACTACAGGGATTGCTGACTATGGTGCTGATGATTCTTTGGTGAGCGCTAGGAGCATCCTTTTCTACGGTCCAACTTCCAGCCAGCCTGGAGGCAACCGTAACATATATATATATATGTGTGTGTGTGTGTGTATACAGGGAGTGCAGAATTATTAGGCAAGTTGTATTTTTGAGGATTAATTTTATTATTGAACAACAACCATGTTCTCAATGAACCCAAAAAAACTCATTAATATCAAAGTTGAATAGTTTTGGAAGTAGTTTTTAGTTTGTTTTTAGTTATAGCTATTTTAGGGGGATATCTGTGTGTGCAGGTGACTATTACTGTGCATAATTATTAGGCAACTTAACAAAAAACAAATATATACCCATTTAAATTATTTATTTTTACCAGTGAAACCAATATAACATCTCAACATTCACAAATATACATTTCTGACATTCAAAAACAAAACAAAAACAAATCAGTGACCAATATAGCCACCTTTCTTTGCAAGGACACTCAAAAGCCTGCCATCCATGGATTCTGTCAGTGTTTTGATCTGTTCACCATCAACATTGCGTGCAGCAGCAACCACAGCCTCCCAGACCCTGTTCAGAGAGGTGTACTGTTTTCCCTTCTTGTAAATCTCACATTTGATGATGGAACACAGGTTCTCAATGGGGTTCAGATCAGGTGAACAAGGAGGCCATGTCATTAGCTTTTCTTCTTTTATACCCTTTCTTGCCAGTCACGCTGTGGAGTACTTGGACGCGTGTGATGGAGCATTGTCCTGCATGAAAATCATGTTTTTCTTGAAGGATGCAGACTTCTTCCTGTACCA
This sequence comes from Bombina bombina, assembly GCF_027579735.1. Taxonomy (NCBI): domain Eukaryota; kingdom Metazoa; phylum Chordata; class Amphibia; order Anura; family Bombinatoridae; genus Bombina; species Bombina bombina. The sequence goes on from NC_069500.1 coordinate 3,923,857, forward strand.
CTGCTTGAAGAAGGTGTCTTCCAGAAACTGGCAGTAGGACTGGGAGTTGAGCTTGACTCCATCCTCAACCCGAAAAGGCCCCACAAGCTCATCTTTGATGATACCAGCCCAAACCAGTACTCCACCTCCACCTTGCTGGCGTCTGAGTCGGACTGGAGCTCTCTGCCCTTTACCAATCCAGCCACGGGCCCATCCATCTGGCTCATCAAGACTCACTCTCATTTCATCAGTCCATAAAACCTTAGAAAAATCAGTCTTGAGATATTTCTTGGCCCAGTCTTGACGTTTCAGCTTGTGTGTCTTGTTCAGTGGTGGTCGTCTTTCAGCCTTTCTTACCTTGGCCATGTCTCTGAGTATTGCACACCTTGTGCTTTTGGGCACTCCAGTGATGTTGCAGCTCTGAAATATGGCCAAACTTGTGGCAAGTGGCATCTTGGCAGCTGCACGCTTGACTTTTCTCAGTTCATGGGCAGTTATTTTGCGCCTTGGTTTTTCCACACGCTTCTTGCGACCCTGTTGACTATTTTGAATGAAACGCTTGATTGTTCGATGATCACGCTTCAGAAGCTTTGCAATTTTAAAAGTGCTGCATCCCTCTGCAAGATATCTCACTATTTTTGACTTTTCTGAGCCTGTCAAGTCCTTCTTTTGACCCATTTTGCCAAAGGAAAGGAAGTTGCCTAATAATTATGCACACCTGATATAGCGTGTTGATGTCATTAGACCACACCCCTTCTCAGTACAGAGATGCACATCACCTAATATGCTTAATTGGTAGTAGGCTTTCGAGCCTATACAGCTTGGAGTAAGACAACATGCATAAAGAGGATGATGTGGTCAAAATACTCATTTGCCTAATAATTCTGCACTCCCTGTATATATATATATATATATATATATATATATATATATATATATTTCCAATAAGGGACTGCACTCGCTGGATTTGGTTAAAGAAACCTTTAAATCTTTATTGTGGTAACGTTTCGGGGTTCACAGACCCCTTCCTCAGACCAGATAACAGTGCAAGTGAACAAAATGTGCAATATATAGCACTATCCCCACCCATCACCAACTTCAAACATTGCGCCAAAAACATAATCACCATGGTAACACATAAACAAGGCCTAATGACCAAATCACCAAATAACAAAAAACAGAAATCAAAAAATACAATAAACTGCAAATGCAAATATCTCACATTATCTCATAACTGAATAGTGTAATATATACACACACAAGGGTGTAGACATAAGAGATTACAGGGATACAGTTATAATAATAATAATATAATAGCATAGTCTCAGAGGATTAAAAATATACTTAGGCAAGCACTGATTTATCATACACAGATTTAAATTAAAACATATGCACCAAGGGAATTTCTATAGCAGCTTCATTGTAGGCAAACCTTATTGTCATATCTGCATCAGATTACCAGAATAAATATTTACATGAGCCATCAACATTTAATAAGCCATCAACATTTTAACTCTATATAATCGCATAGCCATTTAAACCTCTTTAGATTTGAAATGAGTAGCTAGAGTTTACATATCAGAACTGCTATTGTGAGATCCATGTTCCTTACATTTACCTAAAGCATGTACTAACATCTCCTATGGTAATAATTGACTGTGTGAGATGTATCCGGCCACTCTAGTAACTGCAAATGTAAAGAATCCCGTAGTCTGTGTCAAACCTCCTGGGCTCGCAACGCCGTGTATTATGTCCCATGTAACCAGTGAGCTAACCGACCCGTGTTACGCCATAGTGACATCCCATGTAAAGTACCTAGCCAGTGTGACAGAATTTAATGTTATCATATGGGGCATGGCTACAGAAATGCTATGCGGCATATACATATACTTTATGACAAGTGTGTTAAAGAACACTTACCCAAGGAACAGGCGCGGCTCAACCCTGCAACGCGCAAGTGAAAGTTTCAACCCGACCGCATGGCTAATTAGCATAGCCTGTCAGTCACTATGTGGGCGTTACTCAGTCACGGAGTGACTGAGGAGTAAACAAATCGAGCTATGTAGAGCCGCTCATGTGTCTATCGCATCGGAGCCGCTATGTGTTCCCTTATAGGGCCAGAAGTCATACACATAATGCATAGAAGTATGTTTAAAAACATATCCAATAAGTGCCGTATTGCCAAGAGAGATCTTAGATGTATAAGGGCATCAGTATTACATATCGTGTAAGCTAAAACTATATCAGGTATTCCACTATGTGTTAAAATAAAATACCTGATATCAATTGACTATTTTTCCCTGCGGGCTGTTAGGCTTCCGGGGGCAGAAAATGCTTCATTTTATTGCGTCATTTTTGGCGCAAACTTTTTTGGCACAAAATTTGGTCATTTCCGGCGCCGTAGTTAATGAAGGAAGTTGTTCGTAGTAAGTAATTTTTTTGACGCTTGTGCATTCAGACTTTTTTTGCGCCAAAAAATGTGGGCATCGGTTTCGGCGTCAGAGGATGTGGCGTCATACTTGGCGCCAAAAGATATGGGCGTTGTACTTGGCGCCAATAATGTGGGCGTCATACTTGGCACCAAAAATGTGGGCGTCTTTTTTGTTCCACTTTTTCTCACATTATTTAAGTCTCATATTTTTGCTGCTTCTGGTTGCTAGAGGCTTGTTTGTTTTGCATTTTTCTCCCATTCTTGAAACTGTCATTTAAGGAATTTGATAATTTTGCTTTATATGTTGTTTTTTTCTATTACATATTGCAAGATATTTCATATACTGTTCCTGAATCAGAAAATGCTAACGGATTCCTGTTGACTGATATCAGTCCTACCAAAGCTAAGTTCATTTATTTTAAATGTTATGAATGTTTATCTTTAACTATGGTTTGTAATAAGTTATCATGATAAACTTTTACATGCAGAATCTATTAGTATTTATGCTTCATATATTGCTATATGTACAAGATATACTTAGAAATTTATAAGAATATTTTTCTGATTCTATTTTAAAGGCTTTGTCTGACTTCGTGCCTTCTAATAAAATTTTTAGGTCTTTTTCAAACTTCTTTTTTAGTTGATGAAGTTTCAAATGACCAACAACATACTGATTTATCCTTCTCTGATGATGTTTTTTTCTCATTCAGAATTTTCTTCATCAGATATTGACACTAACAAATCTACTTTTTTATTTTTATTAGAGTACATTTGTTCTTTGTTGAAAAGGTGTTGATTATTTTGGATATTGAGGTAACTAGTTCTTTTTCAAGACTAGCTAACATTTTATTTCTGCTTATTAATCTTCTGTTTTCAGATGTTTTTTTCCAGTTCCTGATACCAGGGAATGGAATAGGCTGAGAATTTTCTTTTAGTCCTTCTTCAAGGTTTTTAAATTATATTCTTTGCCGGCAGTTAGTTTTCAGGTTTGAGGATTCCCCAAATTAATGGGGCTATCTCTACTCCTGCTAAATATACTATTGATTCTATAGCAAAATAGTATTTATTTTTTTCCTTCAGATGGTTGTATCTTATTTAAGGAAAATTATTTATTTCAGGTACTTTTCTTGGACCTGTTATTTATTTGGATGATGTTGCAATTGCTTCATTTTTCTGTTTGGATACTTTAAGATCAAGTGTCGGATTATGATTTATTTAGCATTGTTAAAGGGACAAAATCTACTACTCATTTGAAGTTCAGACTAAGTGCTATTGCATTGTCTTGTTATCTTGCATTTGTTGATTATGCAAGTCCAGTGTGTTGATTGGTCCTTTATCTTGTTTAACATGCTAATAATTTCATTTGTGTCTTCATTTTATTGAATATTTTCGCAAATGAGGTTTAATCTATGTCTTTAGCTGTTTTAGCTAGAAGAATTTTGTGATTTCTTAAAATCCATATTTCTTTTTTTCCAAGATAATCAATTATTTGGTTCATAATTGGATTCAATTCTTAACTGTTACTCTGGGCTTCAAGATTGAGTTCTAAGACTAAAACTTTAAGCTTATTTTAGTTTTGTTGTTCCTACTAAGGATCAAAATCCTAAATTCTTACCCAAGTAACATGTTTTTAATTGGAAGGTTTTTTTTTTCAGTTCAAAGTTAGCTCCCTAAATTTGCATGTATGTGCCGTATTCCAGCTTGGCTGGTAAGGGGCAGGTTAAGACTTTTTTGAAATTTGTTTGGTTCTATTCGGTCCAAATTTCTTAGATTTTGGGTACAGAATAAGATTCAGAGTAAAACTGTCTGTGAGAAGTCTTTTTTTCTCTATTATATTCCAGTAAGTCTAACACTTTCCTTAATGTGTTTCAGACCTATATATTTTGGGTATTGGTGAAGCGCGGCTGGTCACCCGTTGGGGCTCAAGCGCTGCTCAGACCTGGAGTTTTCTGGGGTATTTATTCCAGTTCCATTTTTAGTAAATGGGTTTTGGGGTTTTATTCAAGACTAATCATTGTTCTAAAGATAGAAAATCTTTTTGAATTGTCATATAAGTATACCATCTTTTAGAATGGTGTTTATATGGTCTATTTTGCCTTTTTTTGTCAGTGATGCATTATTTTGTTTACAATAGATACAATAGATGCATATCTTCTGTTTTCATTTCAGATTATTTTTATTTTCTGAGATTCTATTTTTTGACAAGCATTACCAATTTGTTGCTTTTCCTTCTGGTCTAGTGACAGTTCTAAGAATCTTTCAAGGTTCTCAGTGTTCCTTATTTGGACAGTCTTGTGGTACTGGCTCAGTCTTTTTGTTCTGCGGAATCTCATACGATTCAACTTTGTTGTTTCTTCAAGTCATGGTTAGAGGATTTTTTTATCAAAAGCTCCTTGATTCCTTTCACACAAGGGTCACCTTTTTTTAGGTTTCCAGATAGATTGTGTCAATGTCTTTGTCTCTAACAGACAAGTGACAATTTATTGGGTTCCGTTTGTCGGAATCTTCAGTCTCTATTATTTCCTTCAGTTGCTATATATGCATGGAAGTTTTAGGTCTCATGGCTGCAGCATTGGATTCGATTCCCTTTGCTCATTTTCATAGGAAACCTTTTCAGTTTTTTTATGCTGAATAATGGTGCAGGGATTCTAGGATATCACTTTTTATATCTTTGAATCCTAATGTTTAACTATCTTTGATCGATGGTTAAGTTCATCATCATTTAGTTCTACAGGTCTCTTCGGTTCTTTCAACCTAGACCATGATCTTTACAGATGCGAGTCTTTCAGGTTTGGAGGCTGTCTGAGGATCTCTGTCAGCACAAGGGGTTTGGAAATCTCAGGAGGCGAGATTTCCACTCAACTTTTTGGAACTCTGTGCGATTTTCAGAGCTCTTCAGTTCTGGCCTCTTCTGAAGAGAGAATCGTTTATTTGTTTTCAGACAGACAATGTCACAACCGTGGCCTATGTCAATCATCAAGGTGGGACTCAGTCTTCAGGCTATGAAAGAAGTATCTCGGATACTTGTATGGGCGGAATCCAGCTCCTGTCTAATCTCTGCAGTTCACATCCCAGGTATAGACAATTGGGAAGCGGATTATCTCAGTCGCCAGATGTTACATCAGGGCGAATGGTCTCTTCATCCAGAGGTATTTCTTCAGATTGTTCAAATCTGGGGACTTCAAGAAAATAGATCTGATGGCTTCTCATCTAAACAAGAAACTTCCCAGGTATCTGTCCAGATCCAGGGATCCTCAGGCGGAAGCAGTGGACCCGTTGTCGCTTCCTTGGAAATATCACCCTGCTTATATTTTTCCGCCTCTAGTTCTTCTTCCAAAAGTGATTTCCAAAATCCTCATTGGAGCGGTCATATGTACTGCTGGTGGCTCCAGCATGGCCTCACAGGTTTTGGTATGCGGATCTCGTTCGGATGGCCAGTTGCCAACCTTGGACACTTCCGTTAAGGCCAGACCTTCTGTCTCAAGGCCCATTTTTCCATCAGGATCTCAAATCATTAAATTTGAAGGTATGGAAATTGAACGCTTAATTCTTAGTCATAGAGGTTTTTCTGACTCAGTAATTAATACTATGTTACAGGCTCGTAAATTTGTGTCTAGGAAGATCTATTACCGAGTCTGGAAGATTTACATTTCTTGGTGTTCTTCTCATAGATTCTCTTGGCATTCTTTTAGAATTCCTAGAATTTTACAATTTCTTCAAGATGGTTTGGATAAGGGTTTGTCTGCAAGTTCCTTGAAGGACAAATCTCTGCTCTTTCTGTTCTTTTTCACAGAAAGATTGTTAATCATCCTGATATTCATTGTTTTGTACAGGCTTTGGTTCGTATCAAGCCTGTTATTAAGTCAATCTCTCCTCCTTGGAGTCTCAATTTGGTGCTGAGGGCTTTACAGGCTCCTCCGTTTGAACCTATGCATTCTCTGGACATTAAATTACTTTCTTGTAAAGTATTGTTCCTTTTGGCTATCTCTTCTGCTAGAAGAGTTTCTAAGTTATCTGCTTTTTCTTGTGAATCTCCTTTTCTGATTTTTCATCAGGATAAGGCAGTATTACGGACTTCATTTAAATTTCTTCCTAAGGTTGTGAATTCTAACGACATTAGTAGAGAAATTGTTGTCTCTTCATTGTGTTCAAATCCTAAGAATTCTCTAGAGAGTTATTTGCATTCTTTTGATGTAGTTAGAGTTTTGAAATATTATGTTGAAATTTCTAAAGATTTCAGAACGATTTCTATTCTTTTTGTTATCTTTTCTGGTTCTAGGAAAGGTCAGAAGGCTTCTGCCTTTTCTTTGGCGTCCTGGTTTAAATCTTTGATTCATCATGCTTATGTGGAATCGGGTAAAACCCTGCCTCAGAGGATTACGGCTCATTCTACTAGGTCAGTTCTACTTCCTGGGCTTTTAGGAATGAAGCTTCTGTTGATCAGATTTGCAAAGCAGCAATTTGGTCTTCTTTGCTTATTTTTACTAAATTCTACCATTTTGATGTGTTTTCTTCTTCTGAAGCAGTTTTTGGTAGAAAAGTACTTCAGGCAGCTGTTTCAGTTTGATTCTTCTGCTTATGATTTCAGTTTTTTTCTTTATAAGATTAAAACTTTTTGATTTGGGTTGTGGATTATTTTTTCAGCGGAATTGGCTGTCTTTATTTATCCCTCCCTCTCTAGTGACTCTTGCGTGGAAGTTCCACATCTTGGGTATCTGCTATCCCATACGTCACTAGCTCATGGACTCTTGCTAATTACATGAAAGAAAACATAATTTATGTAAGAACTTACCTGATAAATTCATTTCTTTCATATTAGCAAGAGTCCATGAGGCCCACCCTTTTTTGTGGTGGTTATGATTTTTTTGTATAAAGCACAATTATTCCAATTCCTTATTTTTGATGCTTTCGCACTTTTTTCTTATCACCCCACTTCTTGGCTATTCGTTAAACTGATTTGTGGGTGTGGTGAGGGGTGTATTTATAGGCATTTTGAGGTTTGGGAAACTTTGCCCCTCCTGGTTGGAATGTATATCCCATACGTCACTAGCTCATGGACTCTTGCTAATATGAAAGAAATGAATTTATCAGGTAAGTTCTTACATAAATTATGTTTTTTAAGAAGTCCGGCGGAGAAGGTCTTCTTCCAGGTGTGTCCATCATCTTCATCCACAGCGAAGGTGGAGCGGAGGAACGGAGCGGTTTTCTCAGAAGTGGAGATCCTTGGCTGCAGTCATTGGTGGAGCTCCTCAGCGGCAGTGGTCCTCGGCGAAGGCATGGAGGTTCCTCTTCATGCGATCGTCCGCCGCACACTGAAGAAAGAATTCAAGGAACCCTATATTTATTGGGGTACCTTGAATTCCTATTGACTGAAATTTTCAAAATCGGCTAATAGGATGAGAGCTACTGAAATCTTATTGGCTGATTTGAACAGCCAATATGATTTCAGTAGCTCTCATTCTATTGGCTGTTTTGAAAAATTCAGCCAATAGGAATGCAAGGTACCCCAAATTGATTGCGGTACCTTGCATTAAATTTCAGTATACCACGGACATCGGATGAAGAGGAGCCTCCATGTCACAGAGGACCACCACCGCAGAGGACCGCTGTCGAGGACCGCCAACGCCACCACAGATGACCATCGCCAAGGATCGCCACATCTGGGAAGACAGCTCCGGATCTCCGCGTCGCCTTCACTGTGGATGAAGATGATGGACCCGCCTGGAACAAGATCTTCTCCACCGGATTTCTGAAACTGTGAGAACCTATTTGGGACTTTAGTGTTAGGCTTTTTTTTTAATCTTTTGGGGGGATTGGTTTTTCTAGATTAGTTTTTTTGGGGGGCAAATATGAAAAGAGCTGAATGCCCTTTTAAGGGCAATACCAACACAAATACCCTTTTTAGGGCACTGGGTAGATTAGGTTTATTAGTGTTAGTTTTTTTATTTTGGGGGTTTGGTGGGTGGGGGCTTTTTCTGTTAGGGGGGGACTTTATTTATAATGTAAAAGAGCTGTTAGACTTAGGGCAATGCCCTACAAAATGCCCTTTTAAGGGCTATTGGTAGTTTAGTATTAGACAAGGGGGTGTTTTTATTTTGGGGGGATTTTTTATTTTTATAGGGGTATTAGTTTAGCTTTAATTATATTATTTTTGGATAAGACCCGGTGAGTCCTTTCCTTACTTTTTCCTATGTGTACTCCCGGGCAACGTTTTGAATTTAAAGTGTGTGCAGAGCCCTGGGACTATTTTTATATATATATATCAATCATTATGTATGTTCCCACCCTGTGCATACCCACTAGTAGCTGTGTATATATGCACTATGTATGTGTTGCCCTGTGTATAAAAACTACTACGTGTGTGTGTGTGTGTGTGTGTGTGTATATATATAGGAGCTACATGTGTGTCTCTTATTACTAGCTAATCGTATCACTACTCACTCATATACTATGTATGTGCTGCCCTGTGTATAACCACTAGTAGCTGTATATATAGGGAGGTACATGTGTGTCTCTTATTACTTACTAATGGTATCACTACTCACTTATACACTATGTATGTGCTGCCTGTGTATAACCACTAGTAGCTGTATATATAGGTGCTACATGTGTGTCTCTTATTACTTACTAATGGTATCACTACTCACTAATACACTATGTATGTGCTACCCTGTGTATAACCGCTAGTAGCTGTATATATAGGTGCTACATGTGTGTGTCTTATTACTTACTAATGGTATCACTACTCACTTATACACTATGTATGTGCTGCCTGTGTATAACCACTAGTAGCGGTATATATAGGTGCTACATGTGTGTGTCTTATTACTTACTAATGGTATCACTATTCACTAATATACTATGTATGTGCTGCCCTGTGTATAATCACTAGTAGCTGTATATATAGGTGCTACATATGTGTCTCTAATTACTTACTAATGGTATCATTACTCACTTATATACTATGTATGTGCTGCCTGTGTATAACCACTAGTAGCTGTATATATAGGTGCTACATGTGTGTCTCTAATTACTTACTAATGGTATCACTACTCACTTATACACTATGTATGCACTGCCCTGTGTATAACCACTAGTAGCTGTATATATAGGTGCTACATGTGTGTCTCTTATTACTTACTAATGGTATCACTACTCACTTATACACTATGTATGTGCTGCCTGTGTATAACCACTAGTAGCTGTATATATAGGTGCTACATGTGTGTGTCTCTTATTACTTACTAATGGTATCACTACTCACTCATACACTATGTATGTGCTGCCCTGTGTATAACCACTAGTAGCTGTATATATAGGTGCTACATGTGTGTCTCTTATTACTTACTAATGGTATCACTACTCACTTATACACTATGTATGTGCTGCCCTGTGTATAACCACTAGTAGCTGTATATATAGGTGCTACATGTGCGTCTCTTATTACTTACTAATGGTATCACTACTCACTTATACACTATGTATGTGCTGCCCTGTGTATAACCGCTAGTAGCTGTATATATAGGTGCTACATGTGTGTCTCTTATTACTTACTTATGGTATCACTACTCACTCATATACTATGTATGTGCTGCCCTGTGTATAACCACTAGTAGCTGTATATATAGGGAGGTACATGTGTGCGCGACTCTTATTACTTACTAATGGTATCACTACTCACTTATACACTATGTATGCGCTGCCCTGTGTATAACCACTAGTTGCTGTATATATATAGGTGCTACATGTGTGACTCTTATTACTTACTAATGGTATCACTACTCACTTATACACTATGTATGTGCTGCCCTGTGTATAACCACTAGTAGCTGTATATATAGGTGCTACATGTGCGTCTCTTATTACTTACTAATGGTATCACTACTCACTTATACACTATGTATGTGCTACCCTGTGTATAACCACTAGTAGCTGTATATATAGGTGCTACATGTGCGTCTCTTATTACTTACTAATGGTATCACTACTCACTTATACACTATGTATGTGCTGCCTGTGTATAACCACTAGTAGCTGTATATATAGGTGCTACATGTGTGTCTCTTATTACTTACTAATGGTATCACTACTCACTTATACACTATGTATGTGCTGCCCTGTGTATAACCACTAGTAGCTGTATATATAGGTGCTACATGTGTGTCTCTTATTACTTACTAATGGTATCACTACTCACTAATACACTATGTATGTGCTGCCTGTGTATAATCACTAGTAGCTGTATATATAGGTGCTACATGTGTGTCTCTTATTACTTACTAATGGTATCACTACTCACTTATACACTATGTATGTGCTGCCCTGTGTATAACCACTAGTAGCTGTATATATAGGTGCTACATGTGTGTCTCTAATTACTTACTAATGGTATCACTACTCACTTATACACTATGTATGTGCTGACCTGTGTATAACCACTAGTAGCTGTATATATAGGTGCTACATGTGTGTCTCTAATTACTTACTAATGGTATCACTACTCACTTATACACTATGTATGTGCTACCTGTGTATAACCACTAGTAGCTGTATATATAGGTGCTACATGTGTGTCTCTTATTACTTACTAATGGTATCACTACTCACTCATACACTATGTATGTGCTGCCCTGTGTATAACCACTAGTAGCTGTATATATAGGTGCTACATGTGAGTCTCTTATTACTTACTAATGGTATCACTACTCACTTATACACTATGTATGTGCTGCCTGTGTATAACCACTAGTAGCTGTATATATAGGTGCTACATGTGTGTCTCTTATTACTTACTAATGGTATCACTACTCACTCATACACTATGTATGTGCTGCCTGTGTATAACCACTAGTAGCTGTATATATAGGTGCTACATGTGTGTCTCTTATTACTTACTAATGGTATCACTACTCACTTATACACTATGTATGTGCTGCCCTGTGTATAACCACTAGTAGCTGTATATATAGGTGCTACATGTGTGTCTCTTATTACTTACTAATGGTATCACTACTCACTTATACACTATGTATGTGCTGCCTGTGTATAACCACTAGTAGCTGTATATATAGGTGCTACATGTGTGCGTCTCTTATTACTTACTAATGGTATCACTACTCACTTATACACTATGTATGTGCTGCCCTGTGTATAACCACTAGTAGCTGTATATATAGGTGCTACATGTGTGTCTCTTATTACTTACTAATGGTATCACTACTCACTTATACACTATGTATGTGCTGCCCTGTGTATAACCACTAGTAGCTGTATATATAGGTGCTACATGTGTGTGTCTCTTATTACTTACTAATGGTATCACTACTCACTTATACACTATGTATGTGCTGCCTGTGTATAATCACTAGTAGCTGTATATATAGGTGCTACATGTGTGTCTCTTATTACTTACTAATGGTATCACTACTCACTTATACACTATGTATGTGCTGCCTGTGTATAACCACTAGTAGCTGTATATATATAGGTGCTACATGTGTGCCTCTTATTACTTACTAATAGTATCACTACTCACTTATACACTATGTATGTGCTACCCTGTGTATAACCACTAGTAGCTGTATATATATAGGTGCTACATGTGTGTCTCTTTTTACTTACTAATGGTATCACTACTCACTCATACACTATGTATGTGCTGCCCTGTGTATAACCACTAGTAGCTGTATATATAGGTGCTACATGTGTGCCTCTTATTACTTACTAATGGTATCACTACTCACTTATACACTATGTATGTGCTGCCCTGTGTATAACCACTAGTAGCTGTATATATAGGTGCTACATGTGTGTCTCTTATTACTTACTAATGGTATCACTACTCACTAATACACTATGTATGTTCTGCCTGTGTATAACCACTAGTAGCTGTATATATAGGTGCTACATGTGTGTCTCTTATTACTTACTAATGGTATCACTACTCACTTATACACTATGTATGTGCTGCCCTGTGTATAACCACTAGTAGCTGTATATATATAGGTGCTACATGTGTGTCTCTTATTACTTACTAATGGTATCACTACTCACTCATACACTATGTATGTTCTGCCTGTGTATAACCACTAGTAGCTGTATATATAGGTGCTACATGTGTGCCTCTTATTACTTACTAATGGTATCACTACTCACTTATACACTATGTATGTGCTGCCCTGTGTATAACCACTAGTAGCTGTATATATAGGTGCTACATGTGTGTCTCTTATTACTTACTAATGGTATCACTACTCACTTATACACTATGTATGTGCTGCCTGTGTATAACCACTAGTAGCTGTATATATAGGTGCTACATGTGTGTCTCTTATTACTTACTAATGGTATCACTACTCACTCATACACTATGTATGTGCTGCCCTATGTATAACCACTAGTAGCTGTATATATAGGTGCTACATATGTGTCTCTTATTACTTACTAATGGTATCACTACTCACTTATACACTATGTATGTGCTGCCCTGTGTATAACCACTAGTAGCTGTATATATAGGTGCTACATGTGTGTCTCTTATTACTTACTAATGGTATCACTACTCACTTATACACTATGTATGTGCTGCCTGTGTATAACCACTAGTAGCTGTATATATAGGTGCTACATGTGTGTCTCTTATTACTTACTAATGGTATCACTACTCACTCATACACTATGTATGTGCTGTCTGTGTATAACCACTAGTAGCTGTATATATAGGTGCTACATGTGTGTCTCTTATTACTTACTAATGGTATCACTACTCACTCATACACTATGTATGTGCTGCCCTGTGTATAACCACTAGTAGCTGTATATATAGGTGCTACATGTGTGTCTCTTATTACTTACTAATGGTATCACTACTCACTCATACACTATGTATGTGCTGCCCTGTGTATAACCACTAGTAGCTGTATATATAGGTGCTACATGTGTGTCTCTTATTACTTACTAATGGTATCACTACTCACTCATACACTATGTATGTGCTGCCCTGTGTATAACCACTAGTAGCTGTATATATAGGTGCTACATGTGTGTCTCTTATTACTTACTAATGGTATCACTACTCACTCATACACTATGTATGTGCTGCCCTGTGTATAACCACTAGTAGCTGTATATATAGGTGCTACATGTGTGTCTCTTATTACTTACTAATGGTATCACTACTCACTCATATACTATGTATGTGCTGCCCTGTGTATAACCACTAGTAGCTGTATATATAGGTGCTACATGTGTGTCTCTTATTACTTACTAATGGTATCACTACTCACTCATACACTATGTATGTGCTGCCCTGTGTATAACCACTAGTAGCTGTATATATAGGTGCTACATGTGTGTCTCTTATTACTTACTAATGGTATCACTACTCACTCATACACTATGTATGTGCTGCCCTGTGTATAACCACTAGTAGCTGTATATATAGGTGCTACATGTGTGTCTCTTATTACTTACTAATGGTATCACTACTCACTCATACACTATGTATGTGCTGCCCTGTGTATAACCACTAGTAGCTGTATATATAGGTGCTACATGTGTGTCTCTTATTACTTACTAATGGTATCACTACTCACTCATACACTATGTATGTGCTGCCTGTGTATAACCACTAGTAGCTGTATATATAGGTGCTACATGTGTGTCTCTTATTACTTACTAATGGTATCACTACTCACTCATACACTATGTATGTGCTGCCCTGTGTATAACCACTAGTAGCTGTATATATAGGTGCTACATGTGTGTGTCTCTTATTACTTACTAATGGTATCACTACTCACTTATACACTATGTATGTGCTGCCTGTGTATAACCACTAGTAGCTGTATATATAGGTGCTACATGTGTGCGTCTCTTATTACTTACTAATGGTATCACTACTCACTAATACACTATGTATGTGCTGCCTGTGTATAATCACTAGTAGCTGTATATATAGGTGCTACATGTGTGTCTCTTATTACTTACTAATGGTATCACTACTCACTCATACACTATGTATGTGCTGCCCTGTGTATAACCACTAGTAGCTGTATATATAGGAGCTACATGTGTGTCTCTTATTACTTACTAATGGTATCACTACTCACTTATACACTATGTATGTGCTGCCCTGTGTATAACCACTAGTAGCTGTATATATAGGTGCTACATGTGTGTCTCTTATTACTTACTAATGGTATCACTACTCACTCATACACTATGTATGTGCTGCCCTGTGTATAACCGCTAGTAGCTGTATATATAGGTGCTACATGTGTGTCTCTTATTACTTACTAATGGTATCACTACTCACTTATACACTATGTATGTGCTGCCTGTGTATAACCACTAGTAGCTGTATATATAGGTGCTACATGTGTGTCTCTAATTACTTACTAATGGTATCACTACTCACTCATACACTATGTATGTGCTGCCTGTGTATAACCACTAGTAGCTGTATATATAGGTGCTACATGTGTGTCTCTTATTACTTACTAATGGTATCACTACTCACTCATACACTATGTATGTGCTGCCCTGTGTATAACCACTAGTAGCTGTATATATAGGTGCTACATGTGTGTCTCTTATTACTTACTAATGGTATCACTACTCACTCATACACTATGTATGTGCTGCCCTGTGTATAACCACTAGTAGCTGTATATATAGGTGCTACATGTGTGTCTCTTATTACTTACTAATGGTATCACTACTCACTCATACACTATGTATGTGCTGCCCTGTGTATAACCACTAGTAGCTGTATATATAGGTGCTACATGTGTGTCTCTTATTACTTACTAATGGTATCACTACTCACTCATACACTATGTATGTGCTGCCCTGTGTATAACCACTAGTAGCTGTATATATAGGTGCTACATGTGTGTCTCTTATTACTTACTAATGGTATCACTACTCACTCATACACTATGTATGTGCTGCCCTGTGTATAACCACTAGTAGCTGTATATATAGGTGCTACATGTGTGTCTCTTATTACTTACTAATGGTATCACTACTCACTCATACACTATGTATGTGCTGCCCTGTGTATAACCACTAGTAGCTGTATATATAGGTGCTACATGTGTGTCTCTTATTACTTACTAATGGTATCACTACTCACTCATACACTATGTATGTGCTGCCCTGTGTATAACCACTAGTAGCTGTATATATAGGTGCTACATGTGTGTCTCTTATTACTTACTAATGGTATCACTACTCACTTATACACTATGTATGTGCTGCCCTGTGTATAACCACTAGTAGCTGTATATATAGGTGCTACATGTGTGTCTCTTATTACTTACTAATGGTATCACTACTCACTCATACACTATGTATGTGCTGCCCTGTGTATAACCACTAGTAGCTGTATATATAGGTGCTACATGTGTGTCTCTAATTACTTACTAATGGTATCACTACTCACTCATACACTATGTATGTGCTGCCCTGTGTATAACCACTAGTAGCTGTATATATAGGTGCTACATGTGTGTCTCTTATTACTTACTAATGGTATCACTACTCACTCATACACTATGTATGTGCTGCCCTGTGTATAACCACTAGTAGCTGTATATATAGGTGCTACATGTGTGTCTCTAATTACTTACTAATGGTATCACTACTCACTCATACACTATGTATGTGCTGCCCTGTGTATAACCACTAGTAGCTGTATATATATAAGTGCTACATGTGTGCGTCTCTTATTACTTACTAATGGTATCACTACTCACTCATACACTATGTATGTGCTGCCCTGTGTATAACCACTAGTAGCTGTATATATAGGTGCTACATGTGTGTCCTCTTATTACTTACTAATGGTATCACTACTCACTAATACACTATGTATGTGCTGCCCTGTGTATAACCACTAGTAGCTGTATATATAGGTGCTACATGTGTGTCTCTTATTACTTACTAATGGTATCACTACTCACTCATACACTATGTATGTGCTGCCCTGTGTATAACCACTAGTAGCTGTATATATAGGTGCTACATGTGTGTCTCTAATTACTTACTAATGGTATCACTACTCACTTATACACCATGTATGTGCCGGCCCTGTGTATAACCACTAGTAGCTGTATATATAGGTGCTACATGTGTGTCTCTTATTACTTACTATGGTATCACTACTCACTTATACACTATGTATGTGCTGCCCTGTTGTATAACACTAGTAGCTGTATATATAGGTGCTACATGTGGTCGTCTCTTATTACTTACTAATGGTATCACTACTCACTTCATACACTATGTATGTGCTGCCCTATGTATAACCACTAGTAGCTGTATATATAGGTGCTACATGTGTGTCTCTAATTACTTACTAATGGTATCAACTACTCACTCTACACTATGTATGGTCTGCCCTGTGTATAACCACTAGTAGCTGTATATATAGGTGCTACATGTGTGTCTCTAATTACTTACTAATGGTATCACTACTCACTCATACACTATGTATGTGCTGCCCTGTGTATAACCACTAGTAGCTGTAGTATATGGTGCTACATGTGTGTCTCTTAGTTATTTACTAATGGTATCACTACTCACTCATACACTATGTATGTGCTGCCCTGTGTATAACCACTAGTAGCTGTATATAGGTGCTACATGTGTGGTCTCTAATTACTTTCTAATGGTATCACTACTCACTCATACACTATGTATGTGCCTTCCCTGTGTATAACCACTAGTAGCTGTATATATAGGTGCTACATGTGTGTCCTTCTATTACTTACTAATGGTATCACTACTCACTCATACACTATGTATGTTCTGCCCTATGTATAACCACTAGTAGCTGTATATATAGGTGCTACATGTGTGTCTCTAATTACTTACTAATGGTATCACTACTCACTCATACACTATGTATGTGCTGCCTGTGTATAACCACTAGTAGCTGTATATATATAAGTGCTACATGTGTGTCTCTTATTACTTAATAATGGTATCACTACTCACTATACACTATGTATGTTCTGCCCTGTGTATAACCACTAGTAAGATGTATATATAGGTGCTACATGTGTGTCTCTTATTACTTACTAATGGTATCACTACTCACTCATACACTATGTATGTGCTGCCCTGTGTATAACACACTAGTAGCTGTATATATAGGTGGCTACAGTAGTGTCTCTTACTTACTTACTAATGGTATCACTACTCACTCATACACTATGTATGTGCATGCCCTGTGTATAACCACTAGTAGCTGTATATATAGGGAGGTACATGTGTGTCTCTTATTACTTACTAATGGTATCACTACTCACTTATACACTATGTATGTGCTGCCCTGTGTATAACCACTAGTAGCTGTATATATAGGTGCTACATGTGTGTCTCTTATTACTTACTAATGGTATCACTACTCACTCATACACTATGTATGTGCTGCCCTGTGTATAACCACTAGTAGCTGTATATATAGGTGCTACATGTGTGTCTCTAATTACTTACTAATGGTATCACTACTCACTCATACACTATGTATGTGCTGCCCTGTGTATAACCACTAGTAGCTGTATATATAGGTGCTACATGTGTGTCTCTAATTACTTACTAATGGTATCACTACTCACTCATACACTATGTATGTGCTGCCCTGTGTATAACCACTAGTAGCTGTATATATAGGTGCTACATGTGTGTCTCTAATTACTTACTAATGGTATCACTACTCACTCATACACTATGTATGTGCTGCCCTGTGTATAACCACTAGTAGCTGTATATATAGGTGCTACATGTGTGTCTCTAATTACTTACTAATGGTATCACTACTCACTCATACACTATGTATGTGCTGCCCTGTGTATAACCACTAGTAGCTGTATATATAGGTGCTACATGTGTGTCTCTTATTACTTACTAATGGTATCACTACTCACTCATACACTATGTATGTGCTGCCCTGTGTATAACCACTAGTAGCTGTATATATAGGTGCTACATGTGTGTCTCTTATTACTTACTAATGGTATCACTACTCACTTATACACTATGTATGTGCTGCCCTGTGTATAACCACTAGTAGCTGTATATATAGGTGCTACATGTGTGTCTCTTATTACTTACTAATGGTATCACTACTCACTCATACACTATGTATGTGCTGCCCTGTGTATAACCACTAGTAGCTGTATATATAGGTGCTACATGTGTGTCTCTTATTACTTACTAATGGTATCACTACTCACTCATACACTATGTATGTGCTGCCCTGTGTATAACCACTAGTAGCTGTATATATAGGTGCTACATGTGTGTCTCTAATTACTTACTAATGGTATCACTACTCACTCATACACTATGTATGTGCTGCCCTGTGTATAACCACTAGTAGCTGTATATATAGGTGCTACATGTGTGTCTCTAATTACTTACTAATGGTATCACTACTCACTCATACACTATGTATGTGCTGCCCTGTGTATAACCACTAGTAGCTGTATATATAGGTGCTACATGTGTGTCTCTAATTACTTACTAATGGTATCACTACTCACTCATACACTATGTATGTGCTGCCCTGTGTATAACCACTAGTAGCTGTATATATAGGTGCTACATGTGTGTCTCTAATTACTTACTAATGGTATCACTACTCACTCATACACTATGTATGTGCTGCCCTATGTATAACCACTAGTAGCTGTATATATAGGTGCTACATGTGTGTCTCTAATTACTTACTAATGGTATCACTACTCACTCATACACTATGTATGTGCTGCCCTGTGTATAACCACTAGTAGCTGTATATATAGGTGCTACATGTGTGTCTCTAATTACTTACTAATGGTATCACTACTCACTCATACACTATGTATGTGCTGCCCTGTGTATAACCACTAGTAGCTGTATATATAGGTGCTACATGTGTGTCTCTTATTACTTACTAATGGTATCACTACTCACTATACACTATGTATGTGCTGCCCTGTGTATAACCACTAGTAGCTGTATATATAGGTGCTACATGTGTGTCTCTAATTACTTACTAATGGTATCACTACTCACTCATACACTATGTATGTGCTGCCCTGTGTATAACCACTAGTAGCTGTATATATAGGTGCTACATGTGTGTCTCTTATTACTTACTAATGGTATCACTACTCACTCATACACTATGTATGTGCTGCCCTATGTATAACCACTAGTAGCTGTATATATAGGTGCTACATGTGTGTCTCTAATTACTTACTAATGGTATCACTACTCACTCATACACTATGTATGTGCTGCCCTGTGTATAACCACTAGTAGCTGTATATATAGGTGCTACATGTGTGTCTCTTATTACTTACTAATGGTATCACTACTCACTCATACACTATGTATGTGCTGCCCTGTGTATAACCACTAGTAGCTGTATATATAGGTGCTACATGTGTGTCTCTAATTACTTACTAATGGTATCACTACTCACTCATACACTATGTATGTGCTGCCCTGTGTATAACCACTAGTAGCTGTATATATAGGTGCTACATGTGTGTCTCTAATTACTTACTAATGGTATCACTACTCACTCATACACTATGTATGTGCTGCCCTGTGTATAACCACTAGTAGCTGTATATATAGGTGCTACATGTGTGTCTCTTATTACTTACTAATGGTATCACTACTCACTTATACACTATGTATGTGCTGCCCTGTGTATAACCACTAGTAGCTGTATATATAGGTGCTACATGTGTGTCTCTTATTACTTACTAATGGTATCACTACTCACTCATACACTATGTATGTGCTGCCCTGTGTATAACCACTAGTAGCTGTATATATATAAGTGCTACATGTGTGTCTCTTATTACTTACTAATGGTATCACTACTCACTTATACACTATGTATGTGCTGCCTGTGTATAACCACTAGTAGCTGTATATATAGGTGCTACATGTGTGTCTCTTATTACTTACTAATGGTATCACTACTCACTCATACACTATGTATGTGCTGCCTGTGTATAACCACTAGTAGCTGTATATATAGGTGCTACATGTGTGTCTCTTATTACTTACTAATGGTATCACTACTCACTCATACACTATGTATGTGCTGCCTGTGTATAACCACTAGTAGCTGTATATATAGGTGCTACATGTGTGCCTCTTATTACTTACTAATGGTATCACTACTCACTTATACACTATGTATGTGCTGCCCTGTGTATAACCGCTAGTAGCTGTATATATAGGTGCTACATGTGTGTCTCTAATTACTTACTAATGGTATCACTACTCACTCATACACTATGTATGTGCTGCCCTGTGTATAACCACTAGTAGCTGTATATATAGGTGCTACATGTGTGTCTCTATTACTTACTAATGGTATCACTACTCACTCATACACTATGTATGTGCTGCCCTGTGTATAACCACTAGTAGCTGTATATATAGGTGCTACATGTGTGTCTCTAATTACTTACTAATGGTATCACTACTCACTCATACACTATGTATGTGCTGCCCTATGTATAACCACTAGTAGCTGTATATATAGGTGCTACATGTGTGTCTCTTATTACTTACTAATGGTATCACTACTCACTCATACACTATGTATGTGCTGCCCTATGTATAACCACTAGTAGCTGTATATATAGGTGCTACATGTGTGTCTCTAATTACTTACTAATGGTATCACTACTCACTCATACACTATGTATGTGCTGCCCTGTGTATAACCACTAGTAGCTGTATATATAGGTGCTACATGTGTGTCTCTTATTACTTACTAATGGTATCACTACTCACTCATACACTATGTATGTGCTGCCCTGTGTATAACCACTAGTAGCTGTATATATAGGTGCTACATGTGTGTCTCTTATTACTTACTAATGGTATCACTACTCACTCATACACTATGTATGTGCTGCCCTGTGTATAACCACTAGTAGCTGTATATATAGGTGCTACATGTGTGTCTCTTATTACTTACTAATGGTATCACTACTCACTCATACACTATGTATGTGCTGCCCTATGTATAACCACTAGTAGCTGTATATATAGGTGCTACATGTGTGTCTCTTATTACTTACTAATGGTATCACTACTCACTCATACACTATGTATGTGCTGCCCTGTGTATAACCACTAGTAGCTGTATATATAGGTGCTACATGTGTGTCTCTAATTACTTACTAATGGTATCACTACTCACTCATACACTATGTATGTGCTGCCCTGTGGTATAACCACTAGTAGCTGTATATATAGGTGCTACATGTGTGTCTCTTATTACTTACTAATGGTATCACTACTCACTCATACACTATGTATGTGCTGCCTGTGTATAACCACTAGTAGCTGTATATATAGGTGCTACATGTGTGTCTCTATTACTTACTAATGGTATCACTACTCACTATACACTATGTATTGTTCTGCCTATGTATAACCACTAGTAGCTGTATATATAGGTGCTACATGTGTGTCTCTATTACTTTACTAAGGTATTCACTGAGCTCACTCAGACACTATGTATGTCTGCCCTGTGTATAACCACTAGTAGCTGTATATATAGGTGCTACATGTGTGTCCTCATAGTACTTACTTACTAAAGGTATCACTACTCTCTCATACACTATGTATGTTGCCTGCCCTGTGTATAACCGTCTAGTAGCTGTATATATAGGTGCTACATGTGGTGTCTCTAATTACTTACTAATGGTATCACTACTCACTCATACACTATGTATGTGCTGCCCTGTGTATAACCACTAGTAGCTGTATATATAGGTGCTACATGTGTGTCTCTTATTACTTACTAATGGTATCACTACTCACTTATACACTATGTATGTGCTGCCCTGTGTATAACCACTAGTAGCTGTATATATAGGTGCTACATATGTGTCTCTTATTACTTACTAATGGTATCACTACTCACTCATACACTATGTATGTGCTGCCCTGTGTATAACCACTAGTAGCTGTATATATAGGTGCTACATGTGTGTCTCTTATTACTTACTAATGGTATCACTACTCACTCATACACTATGTATGTGCTGCCCTGTGTATAACCACTAGTAGCTGTATATATAGGTGCTACATGTGTGTCTCTTATTACTTACTAATGGTATCACTACTCACTCATACACTATGTATGTGCTGCCCTATGTATAACCACTAGTAGCTGTATATATAGGTGCTACATGTGTGTCTCTTATTACTTACTAATGGTATCACTACTCACTCATACACTATGTATGTGCTGCCCTGTGTATAACCACTAGTAGCTGTATATATAGGTGCTACATGTGTGTCTCTTATTACTTACTAATGGTATCACTACTCACTCATACACTATGTATGTGCTGCCCTGTGTATAACCACTAGTAGCTGTATATATAGGTGCTACATGTGTGTCTCTAATTACTTACTAATGGTATCACTACTCACTCATACACTATGTATGTGCTGCCCTGTGTATAACCACTAGTAGCTGTATATATAGGTGCTACATGTGTGTCTCTTATTACTTACTAATGGTATCACTACTCACTCATACACTATGTATGTGCTGCCCTGTGTATAACCACTAGTAGCTGTATATATAGGTGCTACATGTGAGTCTCTTATTACTTACTAATGGTATCACTACTCACTTATACACTATGTATGTGCTGCCCTGTGTATAACCACTAGTAGCTGTATATATAGGTGCTACATGTGTGTCTCTTATTACTTACTAATGGTATCACTACTCACTCATACACTATGTATGTGCTGCCCTATGTATAACCACTAGTAGCTGTATATATAGGTGCTACATGTGTGTCTCTAATTACTTACTAATGGTATCACTACTCACTCATACACTATGTATGTGCTGCCCTGTGTAAACCACTAGTAGCTGTAATATAAGGTGCTACATGTGTGTCTCTTATTACTTACTAATGGTATCACTACTCACTTCATACACTATGTATGAGCTGCCCTAGTGTATAACCACTAGTAGCTGTATATATAGGTGCTACATTTGTGTCCTCTTATTACTTACTAATGGTATCACTACTCACTCATACACTATGTATGTGCTTGCCCTATGTATAACCACTAGTAGCTGTATGTATAGGTGCTACATGTGTGTCCTCTAATTACTTACTAATGGTATCACTACTCACTCATACACTATGTATGTGCTGCCCTCGTGTATAACCACTAGTAGCTGTATATATAGGTGCTACATGTGTGTCTCTAATTACTTACTAATGGTATCACTCCTCATCTCATACACTATGTATGTGCAGCCCTGTGTATAACCACTAGTAGCTGTATATATAGGTTCTACATGTGTGTTCTCTTATTACTTACTAATGGTATCACTACTCACTTATACACTATGTATGTGCTGCCCTGTGTATAACCACTAGTAGCTGTATATATAGGTGCTACATGTGTGTCTCTTATTACTTACTAATGGTATCACTACTCACTTATACACTATGTATGTGCTGCCCTGTGTATAACCACTAGTAGCTGTATATATAGGTGCTACATGTGTGTCTCTTATTACTTACTAATGGTATCACTACTCACTCATACACTATGTATGTGCTGCCTGTGTATAACCACTAGTAGCTGTATATATAGGTGCTACATGTGTGTCTCTTATTACTTACTAATGGTATCACTACTCACTTATACACTATGTATGTGCTGCCCTGTGTATAACCACTAGTAGCTGTATATATAGGTGCTACATGTGTGTCTCTAATTACTTACTAATGGTATCACTACTCACTTATACACTATGTATGTGCTGCCCTGTGTATAACCACTAGTAGCTGTATATATAGGTGCTACATGTGTGTCTCTTATTACTTACTAATGGTATCACTACTCACTTATACACTATGTATGTGCTGCCTGTGTATAATCACTAGTAGCTGTATATATAGGTGCTACATGTGTGTGTCTCTTATTACTTACTAATGGTATCACTACTCACTTATACACTATGTATGTGCTGCCTGTGTATAACCACTAGTAGCTGTATATATAGGTGCTACATGTGTGTCTCTTATTACTTACTAATGGTATCACTACTCACTTATACACTATGTATGTGCTGCCCTGTGTATAACCACTAGTAGCTGTATATATAGGTGCTACATGTGTGTCTCTTATTACTTACTAATGGTATCACTACTCACTCATACACTATGTATGTGCTGCCTGTGTATAACCACTAGTAGCTGTATATATAGGTGCTACATGTGTGTCTCTTATTACTTACTAATGGTATCACTACTCACTTATACACTATGTATGTGCTGCCCTGTGTATAACCACTAGTAGCTGTATATATAGGTGCTACATGTGTGTCTCTTATTACTTACTAATGGTATCACTACTCACTCATACACTATGTATGTGCTGCCCTGTGTATAACCACTAGTAGCTGTATATATAGGTGCTACATGTGTGTCTCTTATTACTTACTAATGGTATCACTACTCACTCATACACTATGTATGTGCTGCCCTGTGTATAACCACTAGTAGCTGTATATATAGGTGCTACATGTGTGTCTCTTATTACTTACTAATGGTATCACTACTCACTCATACACTATGTATGTGCTGCCCTGTGTATAACCACTAGTAGCTGTATATATAGGTGCTACATGTGTGTCTCTTATTACTTACTAATGGTATCACTACTCACTTATACACTATGTATGTGCTGCCCTGTGTATAACCGCTAGTAGCTGTATATATAGGTGCTACATGTGTGTCTCTTATTACTTACTAATGGTATCACTACTCACTTATACACTATGTATGTGCTGCCCTGTGTATAACCACTAGTAGCTGTATATATATAGGTGCTACATGTGTGTCTCTTATTACTTACTAATGGTATCACTACTCACTTATACACTATGTATGTGCTGCCCTGTGTATAACCACTAGTAGCTGTATATATAGGTGCTACATATGTGTCCCTTATTACTTACTAATGGTATCACTACTCACTCATACACTATGTATGTGCTGCCCTGTGTATAACCACTAGTAGCTGTATATATAGGTGCTACATGTGTGCGTCTCTTATTACTTACTAATGGTATCACTACTCACTTATACACTATGTATGTGCTGCCTGTGTATAACCACTAGTAGCTGTATATATAGGTGCTACATGTGTGTCTCTTATTACTTACTAATGGTATCACTACTCACTATACACTATGTATGTGCTGCCTGTGTATAACCACTAGTAGCTGTATATATAGGTGCTACATGTGTGTCTCTTATTACTTACTAATGGTATCACTACTCACTTATACACTATGTATGTGCTGCCCTGTGTATAACCACTAGTAGCTGTATATATAGGTGCTACATGTGTGTCTCTTATTACTTACTAATAGTATCACTACTCACTTATACACTATATATGTGCTGCCCTGTGTATAACCACTAGTAGCTGTATATATAGGTGCTACATGTGTGACTCTTATTACTTACTAATGGTATCACTACTCACTCTATACACTATGTATGTGCTGCCCTGTGTATAACCACTAGTAGCTGTATATATAGGTGCTACATGTGTGTCTCTTATTACTTACTAATGGTATCACTACTCACTTATACACTATGTATGTGCTGCCCTGTGTATAACCACTAGTAGCTGTATATATAGGTGCTACATGTGTGTCTCTTATTACTTACTAATGGTATCACTACTCACTCATACACTATGTATGTGCTGCCCTGTGTATAACCACTAGTAGCTGTATATATAGGTGCTACATGTGTGTCTCTTATTACTTACTAATGGTATCACTACTCACTTATACACTATGTATGTGCTGCCTGTGTATAACCACTAGTAGCTGTATATATAGGTGCTACATGTGTGTCTCTTATTACTTACTAATGGTATCACTACTCACTTATACACTATGTATGTGCTGCCCTGTGTATAACCACTAGTAGCTGTATATATAGGTGCTACATGTGTGTCTCTTATTACTTACTAATGGTATCACTACTCACTTATACACTATGTATGTGCTGCCTGTGTATAACCACTAGTAGCTGTATATATAGGTGCTACATGTGTGTCTCTTATTACTTACTAATGGTATCACTACTCACTCATACACTATGTATGTGCTGCCTGTGTATAACCACTAGTAGCTGTATATATAGGTGCTACATGTGTGTCTCTTATTACTTACTAATGGTATCACTACTCACTTATACACTATGTATGTGCTGCCCTGTGTATAACCACTAGTAGCTGTATATATAGGTGCTACATGTGTGTCTCTTATTACTTACTAATGGTATCACTACTCACTTATACACTATGTATGTGCTGCCCTGTGTATAACCACTAGTAGCTGTATATATAGGTGCTACATGTGTGTCTCTTATTACTTACTAATGGTATCACTACTCACTCATACACTATGTATGTGCTGCCCTGTGTATAACCACTAGTAGCTGTATATATAGGTGCTACATGTGTGTCTCTTATTACTTACTAATGGTATCACTACTCACTTATACACTATGTATGTGCTGCCCTGTGTATAACCACTAGTAGCTGTATATATAGGTGCTACATGTGTGTCTCTTATTACTTACTAATGGTATCACTACTCACTTATACACTATGTATGTGCTGCCCTGTGTATAACCACTAGTAGCTGTATATATAGGTGCTACATGTGTGTCTCTTATTACTTACTAATGGTATCACTACTCACTTATACACTATGTATGTGCTGCCTGTGTATAACCACTAGTAGCTGTATATATAGGTGCTACATGTGTGTCTCTTATTACTTACTAATGGTATCACTACTCACTTATACACTATGTATGTGCTGCCCTATGTATAACCACTAGTAGCTGTATATATAGGTGCTACATGTGTGTCCTCTTATTACTTACTAATGGTATCACTACTCACTTATACACTATGTATGTGCTGCCCTGTGTATAACCACTAGTAGCTGTATATATAGGTGCTACATGTGTGTCTCTTATTACTTACTAATGGTATCACTACTCACTTATACACTATGTATGTGCTGCCTGTGTATAACCACTAGTAGCTGTATATATAGGTGCTACATGTGTGTCTCTTATTACTTACTAATGGTATCACTACTCACTTATACACTATGTATGTGCTGCCTGTGTATAACCACTAGTAGCTGTATATATAGGTGCTACATGTGTGTCTCTTATTACTTACTAATGGTATCACTACTCACTTATACACTATGTATGTGCTGCCCTGTGTATAACCACTAGTAGCTGTATATATAGGTGCTACATGTGTGTCTCTTATTACTTACTAATGGTATCACTACTCACTTATACACTATGTATGTGCTGCCCTGTGTATAACCACTAGTAGCTGTATATATAGGTGCTACATGTGTGTCTCTTATTACTTACTAATGGTATCACTACTCACTTATACACTATGTATGTGCTGCCCTGTGTATAACCACTAGTAGCTGTATATATAGGTGCTACATGTGTGTCTCTTATTACTTACTAATGGTATCACTACTCACTTATACACTATGTATGTGCTGCCTGTGTATAACCACTAGTAGCTGTATATATAGGTGCTACATGTGTGTCTCTTATTACTTACTAATGGTATCACTACTCACTTATACACTATGTATGTGCTGCCCTGTGTATAACCACTAGTAGCTGTATATATAGGTGCTACATGTGTGTCTCTTATTACTTACTAATGGTATCACTACTCACTTATACACTATGTATGTGCTGCCTGTGTATAACCACTAGTAGCTGTATATATAGGTGCTACATGTGTGTCTCTTATTACTTACTAATGGTATCACTACTCACTTATACACTATGTATGTGCTGCCTGTGTATAACCACTAGTAGCTGTATATATAGGTGCTACATGTGTGTCTCTTATTACTTACTAATGGTATCACTACTCACTCATATACTATGTATGTGCTGCCCTGTGTATAACCACTAGTAGCTGTATATATAGGTGCTACATGTGTGTCTCTTATTACTTACTAATGGTATCACTACTCACTTATACACTATGTATGTGCTGCCTGTGTATAACCACTAGTAGCTGTATATATAGGTGCTACATGTGTGTCTCTTATTACTTACTAATGGTATCACTACTCACTTATACACTATGTATGTGCTGCCTGTGTATAACCACTAGTAGCTGTATATATAGGTGCTACATGTGTGTGTCTCTTATTACTTACTAATGGTATCACTACTCACTTATACACTATGTATGTGCTGCCTGTGTATAACCACTAGTAGCTGTATATATAGGTGCTACATGTGTGCGCGTCTCTTATTACTTACTAATGGTATCACTACTCACTTATACACTATGTATGTGCTGCCCTGTGTATAACCACTAGTAGCTGTATATATAGGTGCTACATGTGTGCCTCTTATTACTTACTAATGGTATCACTACTCACTTATACACTATGTATGTGCTGCCCTGTGTATAACCACTAGTAGCTGTATATATAGGTGCTACATGTGTGTCTCTTATTACTTACTAATGGTATCACTACTCACTTATACACTATGTATGTGCTGCCCTGTGTATAACCACTAGTAGCTGTATATATAGGTGCTACATGTGTGTCTCTTATTACTTACTAATGGTATCACTACTCACTCATACACTATGTATGTGCTGCCCTGTGTATAACCACTAGTAGCTGTATATATAGGTGCTACATGTGTGTCTCTTATTACTTACTAATGGTATCACTACTCACTTATACACTATGTATGTGCTGCCTGTGTATAACCACTAGTAGCTGTATATATAGGTGCTACATGTGTGTCTCTTATTACTTACTAATGGTATCACTACTCACTTATACACTATGTATGTGCTGCCTGTGTATAACCACTAGTAGCTGTATATATAGGTGCTACATGTGTGTCTCTTATTACTTACTAATGGTATCACTACTCACTTATACACTATGTATGTGCTGCCTGTGTATAACCACTAGTAGCTGTATATATAGGGAGGTACATGTGTGTCTCTTATTACTTACTAATGGTATCACTACTCACTTATACACTATGTATGTGCTGTCTGTGTATAACCACTAGTAGCTGTATATATAGGTGCTACATGTGTGTCTCTTATTACTTACTAATGGTATCACTACTCACTTATACACTATGTATGTGCTGCCTGTGTATAACCACTAGTAGCTGTATATATAGGTGCTACATGTGTGTCTCTTATTACTTACTAATGGTATCACTACTCACTTATACACTATGTATGTGCTGCCTGTGTATAACCACTAGTAGCTGTATATATAGGTGCTACATGTGTGTCTCTTATTACTTACTAATGGTATCACTACTCACTTAATACACTATGTATGTGCTGCCCTGTGTATAACCACTAGTAGCTGTATATATAGGTGCTACATGTGTGTCTCTTATTACTTACTAATGGTATCACTACTCACTCATACACTATGTATGTGCTGCCCTGTGTATAACCACTAGTAGCTGTATATATAGGTGCTACATGTGTGTCTCTTATTACTTACTAATGGTATCACTACTCACTTATACACTATGTATGTGCTGCCTGTGTATAACCACTAGTAGCTGTATATATAGGTGCTACATGTGTGTCTCTTATTACTTACTAATGGTATCACTACTCACTTATACACTATGTATGTGCTGCCTGTGTATAACCACTAGTAGCTGTATATATAGGTGCTACATGTGTGTCTCTTATTACTTACTAATGGTATCACTACTCACTTATACACTATGTATGTGCTGCCCTGTGTATAACCACTAGTAGCTGTATATATAGGTGCTACATGTGTGTCTCTTATTACTTACTAATGGTATCACTACTCACTTATACACTATGTATGTGCTGCCCTGTGTATAACCACTAGTAGCTGTATATATAGGTGCTACATGTGTGTCTCTTATTACTTACTAATGGTATCACTACTCACTTATACACTATGTATGTGCTGCCCTGTGTATAACCACTAGTAGCTGTATATATAGGTGCTACATGTGTGTCTCTTATTACTTACTAATGGTATCACTACTCACTTATACACTATGTATGTGCTGCCCTGTGTATAACCACTAGTAGCTGTATATATAGGTGCTACATGTGTGTCTCTTATTACTTACTAATGGTATCACTACTCACTTATACACTATGTATGTGCTGCCCTGTGTATAACCACTAGTAGCTGTATATATAGGTGCTACATGTGTGTCTCTTATTACTTACTAATGGTATCACTACTCACTTATACACTATGTATGTGCTGCCTGTGTATAACCACTAGTAGCTGTATATATAGGTGCTACATGTGTGTCTCTTATTACTTACTAATGGTATCACTACTCACTTATACACTATGTATGTGCTGCCCTGTGTATAACCACTAGTAGCTGTATATATAGGTGCTACATGTGTGTCTCTTATTACTTACTAATGGTATCACTACTCACTCATACACTATGTATGTGCTGCCCTGTGTATAACCACTAGTAGCTGTATATATAGGTGCTACATGTGTGTCTCTTATTACTTACTAATGGTATCACTACTCACTCTATACACTATGTATGTGCTGCCCTGTGTATAACCACTAGTAGCTGTATATATAGGTGCTACATGTGTGTCTCTTATTACTTACTAATGGTATCACTACTCACTTATACACTATGTATGTGCTGCCCTGTGTATAACCACTAGTAGCTGTATATATAGGTGCTACATGTGTGTCTCTTATTACTTACTAATGGTATCACTACTCACTTATACACTATGTATGTGCTGCCTGTGTATAACCACTAGTAGCTGTATATATAGGTGCTACATGTGTGTCTCTTATTACTTACTAATGGTATCACTACTCACTTATACACTATGTATGTGTTGCCCTGTGTATAACCACTAGTAGCTGTATATATAGGTGCTACATGTGTGTCTCTTATTACTTACTAATGGTATCACTACTCACTTATACACTATGTATGTGCTGCCCTGTGTATAACCACTAGTAGCTGTATATATAGGTGCTACATGTGTGTCTCTTATTACTTACTAATGGTATCACTACTCACTTATACACTATGTATGTGCTGCCCTGTGTATAACCGCTAGTAGCTGTATATATAGGTGCTACATGTGTGTCTCTTATTACTTACTAATGGTATCACTACTCACTCATACACTATGTATGTGCTGCCTGTGTATAACCACTAGTAGCTGTATATATAGGTGCTACATGTGTGTCTCTTATTACTTACTAATGGTATCACTACTCACTCATACACTATGTATGTGCTGCCCTGTGTATAACCACTAGTAGCTGTATATATAGGTGCTACATGTGTGTCTCTTATTACTTACTAATGGTATCACTACTCACTCATACACTATGTATGTGCTGCCCTGTGTATAACCACTAGTAGCTGTATATATAGGTGCTACATGTGTGTCTCTTATTACTTACTAATGGTATCACTACTCACTCATACACTATGTATGTGCTGCCCTGTGTATAACCACTAGTAGCTGTATATATAGGTGCTACATGTGTGTCTCTTATTACTTACTAATGGTATCACTACTCACTTATACACTATGTATGTGCTGCCCTGTGTATAACCACTAGTAGCTGTATATATAGGTGCTACATGTGTGTCTCTTATTACTTACTAATGGTATCACTACTCACTTATACACTATGTATGTGCTGCCCTGTGTATAACCACTAGTAGCTGTATATATAGGTGCTACATGTGTGTCTCTTATTACTTACTAATGGTATCACTACTCACTTATACACTATGTATGTGCTGCCCTGTGTATAACCACTAGTAGCTGTATATATAGGTGCTACATGTGTGTCTCTTATTACTTACTAATGGTATCACTACTCACTCATACACTATGTATGTGCTGCCTGTGTATAACCACTAGTAGCTGTATATATAGGTGCTACATGTGTGTCCTCTTATTACTTACTAATGGTATCACTACTCACTTATACACTATGTATGTGCTGCCTGTGTATAACCACTAGTAGCTGTATATATAGGTGCTACATGTGTGTCTCTTATTACTTACTAATGGTATCACTACTCACTTATACACTATGTATGTGCTGCCCTGTGTATAACCTCTAGTAGCTGTATATATAGGTGCTACATTTGTGTCTCTTATTACTTACTAATGGTATCACTACTCACTCATACACTATGTATGTGCTGCCCTGTGTATAACCACTAGTAGCTGTATATATATAGGTGCTACATGTGTGCCTCTTATTACTTACTAATGGTATCACTACTCACTCATACACTATGTATGTGCTGCCTGTGTATAACCACTAGTAGCTGTATATATAGGTGCTACATGTGTGTCTCTTATTACTTACTAATGGTATCACTACTCACTCATACACTATGTATGTGCTGCCCTGTGTATAACCACTAGTAGCTGTATATATAGGTGCTACATGTGTGTCTCTTATTACTTACTAATGGTATCACTACTCACTTATACACTATGTATGTGCTGCCTGTGTATAACCACTAGTAGCTGTATATATAGGTGCTACATGTGTGTCCTTTTATTACTTACTAATGGTATCACTACTCACTTATACACTATGTATGTGCTGCCTGTGTATAACCACTAGTAGCTGTATATATAGGTGCTACATGTGTGTCTCTTATTACTTACTAATGGTATCACTACTCACTTCATACACTATGTATGTGCTGCCTGTGTATAACCACTAGTAGCTGTATATATAGGTGCTACATGTGTGTCTCTTATTACTTACTAATGGTATCACTACTCACTTATACACTATGTATGTGCTGCCCTGTGTATAACCACTAGTAGCTGTATATATAGGTGCTACATGTGTGTCTCTTATTACTTACTAATGGTATCACTACTCACTCATACACTATGTATGTGCTGCCCTGTGTATAACCACTAGTAGCTGTATATATAGGTGCTACATGTGTGTCTCTTATTACTTACTAATGGTATCACTACTCACTCATACACTATGTATGTGCTGCCCTGTGTATAACCACTAGTAGCTGTATATATAGGTGCTACATGTGTGTCTCTTATTACTTTACTAATGGTATCACTACTCACTTATACACTATGTATGTGCTGCCTGTGTATAACCACTAGTAGCTGTATATATAGGTGCTACATGTGTGTCTCTTATTACTTACTAATGGTATCACTACTCACTCATACACTATGTATGTGCTGCCTGTGTATAACCACTAGTAGCTGTATATATAGGTGCTACATGTGTGTCTCTTATTACTTACTAATGGTATCACTACTCACTTATACACTATGTATGTGCTGCCTGTGTATAACCACTAGTAGCTGTATATATAGGTGCTACATGTGTGTCTCTTATTACTTACTAATGGTATCACTACTCACTCATACACTATGTATGTGCTGCCCTGTGTATAACCACTAGTAGCTGTATATATAGGTGCTACATGTGTGTCCTCTTATTACTTACTAATGGTATCACTACTCACTCATACACTATGTATGTGCTGCCCTGTGTATAACCACTAGTAGCTGTATATATAGGTGCTACATGTGTGTCTCTTATTACTTACTAATGGTATCACTACTCACTCATACACTATGTATGTGCTGCCCTGTGTATAACCACTAGTAGCTGTATATATAGGTGCTACATGTGTGTCTCTTATTACTTACTAATGGTATCACTACTCACTTATACACTATGTATGTGCTGCCCTGTGTATAACCACTAGTAGCTGTATATATAGGTGCTACATGTGTGTCTCTTATTACTTACTAATGGTATCACTACTCACTTATACACTATGTATGTGCTGCCCTGTGTATAACCACTAGTAGCTGTATATATAGGTGCTACATGTGTGTCTCTTATTACTTACTAATGGTATCACTACTCACTTATACACTATGTATGTGCTGCCCTGTGTATAACCACTAGTAGCTGTATATATAGGTGCTACATGTGTGTCTCTTATTACTTACTAATGGTATCACTACTCACTTATACACTATGTATGTGCTGCCTGTGTATAACCACT
The DNA here is from genome assembly GCF_027579735.1 of Bombina bombina. NCBI lineage: Eukaryota > Metazoa > Chordata > Amphibia > Anura > Bombinatoridae > Bombina > Bombina bombina. Next base: position 3,958,510 of record NC_069500.1, read on the forward strand.
AGTAGCTGTATATATAGGTGCTACATGTGTGTCTCTTATTACTTACTAATGGTATCACTACTCACTTATACACTATGTATGTGCTGCCCTGTGTATAACCACTAGTAGCTGTATATATAGGTGCTACATGTGTGTCTCTTATTACTTACTAATGGTATCACTACTCACTCATACACTATGTATGTGCTGCCCTGTGTATAACCACTAGTAGCTGTATATATAGGTGCTACATGTGTGTCTCTTATTACTTACTAATGGTATCACTACTCACTCATACACTATGTATGTGCTGCCTGTGTATAACCACTAGTAGCTGTATATATAGGTGCTACATGTGTGTCTCTTATTACTTACTAATGGTATCACTACTCACTCATACACTATGTATGTGCTGCCCTGTGTATAACCACTAGTAGCTGTATATATAGGTGCTACATGTGTGTCTCTTATTACTTACTAATGGTATCACTACTCACTCATACACTATGTATGTGCTGCCCTGTGTATAACCACTAGTAGCTGTATATATAGGTGCTACATGTGTGTCTCTAATTACTTACTAATGGTATCACTACTCACTTATACACTATGTATGTGCTGCCTGTGTATAACCACTAGTAGCTGTATATATAGGTGCTACATGTGTGTCTCTTATTACTTACTAATGGTATCACTACTCACTTATACACTATGTATGTGCTGCCCTGTGTATAACCACTAGTAGCTGTATATATAGGTGCTACATGTGTGTCTCTTATTACTTACTAATGGTATCACTACTCACTCATACACTATGTATGTGCTGCCCTGTGTATAACCACTAGTAGCTGTATATATAGGTGCTACATGTGTGTCTCTTATTACTTACTAATGGTATCACTACTCACTCATACACTATGTATGTGCTGCCCTGTGTATAACCACTAGTAGCTGTATATATAGGTGCTACATGTGTGTCTCTTATTACTTACTAATGGTATCACTACTCACTCATACACTATGTATGTGCTGCCCTGTGTATAACCACTAGTAGCTGTATATATAGGTGCTACATGTGTGTGTCTCTTATTACTTACTAATGGTATCACTACTCACTCATACACTATGTATGTGCTGCCCTATGTATAACCACTAGTAGCTGTATATATAGGTGCTACATGTGTGTCCCTTATTACTTACTAATGGTATCACTACTCACTCATACACTATGTATGTGCTGCCCTGTGTATAACCACTAGTAGCTGTATATATAGGTGCTACATGTGTGTCTCTTATTACTTACTAATGGTATCACTACTCACTAATACACTATGTATGTGCTGCCCTATGTATAACCACTAGTAGCTGTATATATAGGTGCTACATGTGTGTCTCTTATTACTTACTAATGGTATCACTACTCACTCATACACTATGTATGTGCTGCCCTGTGTATAACCACTAGTAGCTGTATATATAGGTGCTACATGTGTGACTCTTATTACTTACTAATGGTATCACTACTCACTTCATACACTATGTATGTGCTGCCCTGTGTATAACCACTAGTAGCTGTATATATAGGTGCTACATGTGTGTCTCTTATTACTTACTAATGGTATCACTACTCACTCATACACTATGTATGTGCTGCCCTGTGTATAACCACTAGTAGCTGTATATATAGGTGCTACATGTGTGTCTCTTATTACTTACTAATGGTATCACTACTCACTCATACACTATGTATGTGCTGCCCTTTGTATAACCACTAGTAGCTGTATATATAGGTGCTACATGTGTGTCTCTTATTACTTACTAATGGTATCACTACTCACTTCATACACTATGTATGTGCTGCCCTGTGTATAACCACTAGTAGCTGTATATATAGGTGCTACATGTGTTTGTCTATAATTACTTACTAATGGTATCACTACTCACTCATACACTATGTATGTGCTGCCCTATGTATAATCACTAGTAGCTGTATATATAGGTGCTACATGTGTGTCTCTCTATTACTTACTAATGGTATCACTACCTCACTAATACACTATGTATGTGCTGCCCTGTGTTATAACCACTAGTAGCTGTATAATATAGGTGCTACATGTGTGTCTCTTATTACTTACTAATGGTATCACTACTCACTCATACAATATGTATGTGCTGCCCTATGTATAACACTAGTAGCTGTCTATATATAGGTGCTACATGTGTGACCCTCTTATTACTTACTAATGGTATCACTACTCACTCATACACTATGTATGTGCTGCCCTATGTATAACCACTAGTAGCTGTATATATATGGTGCTACATGAGTGTCTCTTATTACTTACTAATGGTATCACTACTCACTTATACACTATGTATGTGCTGTCCTGTGTATAACCACTAGTAGCTGTATATATAGGTGCTACATGTGTGTCTCTTATTACTTACTAATGGTATCACTACTCACTTATACACTATGTATGTGCTGCCCTGTGTATAACCACTAGTAGCTGTATATATAGGTGCTACATGTGTGTCTCTTATTACTTACTAATGGTATCACTACTCACTCATACACTATGTATGTGCTGCCCTGTGTATAACCACTAGTAGCTGTATATATAGGTGCTACATGTGTGTCTCTAATTACTTACTAATGGTATCACTACTCACTTATACACTATGTATGTGCTGCCTGTGTATAACCACTAGTAGCTGTATATATAGGTGCTACATGTGTGCGCGTCTCTTATTACTTACTAATGGTATCACTACTCACTCATACACTATGTATGTGCTGCCCTGTGTATAACCACTAGTAGCTGTATATATATATATATATATATGTGCTACATATGTGTCTCTTATTACTTACTAATGGTATCACTACTCATTATACACTATGTATGTGCTGCTGTGTATAACCACTAGTAGCTGTATATATAGGTGCTACATGTGTGTCTCTTATTACTTACTAATGGTATCACTACTCACTCATACACTATGTATGTGCTGCCTGTGTATAACCACTAGTAGCTGTATATATAGGTGCTACATGTGTGTCTCTTATTACTTACTAATGGTATCACTACTACTTCATACACTATGTATGTGCTGCCTATGTATAACCACTAGTAGCTGTATATATAGGTGCTACATATGTGTCCCTTATTACTTACTAATGGTATCACTACTCACTTATACACTATGTATGTGCTGCCCTGTGTATAACCACTAGTAGCTGTATATATAGGTGCTACATATGTGTCCCTTATTACTTACTAATGGTATCACTACTCACTTATACACTATGTATGTGCTGCCTGTGTATAATCACTAGTAGCTGTATATATAGGTGCTACATGTGTGTCTCTTATTACTTACTAATGGTATCACTACTCACTCATACACTATGTATGTGCTGCCTGTGTATAACCACTAGTAGCTGTATATATAGGTGCTACATGTGTGTCTCTTATTACTTACTAATGGTATCACTACTCACTTATACACTATGTATGTGCTGCCTGTGTATAACCACTAGTAGCTGTATATATAGGAGCTACATGTGTGTCTCTTATTACTTACTAATGGTATCACTACTCACTCATACACTATGTATGTGCTGACTGTGTATAACCACTAGTAGCTGTATATATAGGTGCTACATGTGTGTCTCTTATTACTTACTAATGGTATCACTACTCACTTATACACTATGTATGTGCTGCCTGTGTATAATCACTAGTAGCTGTATATATAGGTGCTACATGTGTGTCTCTTATTACTTACTAATGGTATCACTACTCACTCATACACTATGTATGTGCTGCCCTATGTATAACTACTAGTAGCTGTATATATAGGTGCTACATGTGTGTCTCTAATTACTTACTAATGGTATCACTACTCACTTATACACTATGTATGTGCTGCCCTGTGTATAACCACTAGTAGCTGTATATATAGGTGCTACATGTGTGTCTCTTATTACTTACTAATGGTATCACTACTCACTTCATACACTATGTATGTGCTGCCTGTGTATAACCACTAGTAGCTGTATATATAGGTGCTACATGTGTGTCTCTTATTACTTACTAATGGTATCACTACTCACTTATACACTATGTATGTGCTTGCCCTTGTGTATAACCACTAGTAGCTGTATATATAGGTGCTACATGTGTGTCCTCTTATTACTTACTAATGGGTATCACTACTCACTCATACACTATGTATGTGCTGCCTGTGTATAACCACTAGTAGCTGTATATATAGGTGCTACAATGTGGTCTCTCTTATTACTTACTAATGTCATCACTACTCACTCATACACTATGTATGTGCTGCCTGTGTATAACCACTAGTAGCTGTATATATAGGTGCTACATATGTGTCCTCTTATTACTTACTAATGGTATCACTACTCACTATACACTATGTATGTGCTGCCTGTGTATAAC
>NC_069500.1:3963054-4010554 GCF_027579735.1 Bombina bombina
CTCATATCAGACCCCAGGTCCTGCACCCCTTCTGTCAGCAACAAACTCTCATCAGACCTCAGATCAGACCTCATGTCCTGCACCCCCTTCTGTCAGCAACATACTCTCATCAGACCTCAGATCAGACCCCAGGTCCTGCACCCCTCTGTCAGCAACAAACTCTCATCAGACCTCAGATCAGACCCCAGGTCCTGCACCCCCTCTGTCAGCAACATACTCTCATCAGACCTCAGATCAGACCCAGGTCCTGCACCCCCTTCTGTCAGCAACATACTCTCATCAGACCTCATATCAGACCCCAGGTCCTGCACCCCCTCTGTCAGCAACATAGTCTCATCAGACCTCATATCAGACCCCAGGTCCTGCACCCCCTCTGTCAGCAACAAACTCTCATCAGACCTCAGATCAGACCCCAGGTCCTGCACCCCCTCTCTCAGCAACAAACTCTCATCAGACCTCAGATAAGACCTCAGGTCCCTCACCCTCTCTGTCAGCAACAAACTCTCATCACACCTCAGATCAGACCCCAGGTCCTGCACCCCCTCTGTCAGCAACAAACTCTCATCAGACCTCAGATCAGACCCCAGGTCCTGCACCCCCTCTCTCAGCAACAAACTCTCATCAGACCTCAGATCAGACCCCAGGTCCTGCACCCCCTCTGTCAGCAACAAACTCTCATCAGACCTCAGATCAGACCCCAGGTCCTGCACCCCCTCTGTCAGCAACATACTCTCATCAGGCCTCAGATCAGACCCCAGGTCCTGCACCCCCTCTGTCAGCAACAAACTCTCATCAGACCTCATATCAGACCCCAGGTCCTGCACCCCCTCTGTCAGCAACAAACTCTCATCAGACCTCATATCAGACCCCAGGTCCTGCACCCCCTCTGTCAGCAACAAACTCTCATCAGACCTCAGATCAGACCCCAGGTCCTGCACCCCCTCTGTCAGCAACATACTCTCATCAGGCCTCAGATCAGACCCCAGGTCCTGCACCCCCTCTGTCAGCAACATACTCTCATCAGACCTCAGATCAGACCTCAGGTCCCTCACCCTCTCTGTCAGCAACAAACTCTCATTAGACCTCAGATCAGACCTCAGGTCCTGCACCCTCTCTGTCAGCAACAAACTCTCATCAGACCTCAGATCAGACCTTATGTCCTTCACCCCCTCTGTCAGCAACATACTCTCATCAGACCTCATATCAGACCCCAGGTCCTGCACCCCCTCTGTCAGCAACAAACTCTCATCAGACCTCAGATCCGACCCCAGGTCCTGCACCCCCTCTGTCAGCAACAAACTCTCATCAGACCTCAGATCAGACCTCATGTCCTGCACCCCCTCTGTCAGCAACAAACTCTCATCAGACCTCAGATCAGACCTCATGTCCTGCACCCCTTCTGTCAGCAACAAACTCTCATCAGACCTCAGATCAGACCCCAGGTCCTGCACCCCCTCTGTCAGCAACATACTCTTATCAGACCTCAGATCAGACCTCATGTCCTGCACCCCCTCTGTCAGCAACAAACTCTCATCAGACCTCATATCAGACCCCAGGTCCTGCACCCCTTCTGTCAGCAACATACTCTCATCAGACCTCATATCAGACCCCAGGTCCTGCACCCCTTCTGTCAGCAACAAACTCTCATCAGACCTCAGATCAGACCTCATGTCCTGCACCCCTTCTGTCAGCAACATACTCTCATCAGACCTCAGCTCAGACCCCAGGTCCTGCACCCCCTCTGTCAGCAACAAACTCTCATCAGACCTCAGATCAGACCCCAGGTCCTGCACCCCCTCTGTCAGCAACATACTCTCATCAGACCTCAGATCAGACCCCAGGTCCTGCACCCCTTCTGTCAGCAACATACTCTCATCAGACCTCATATCAGACCCCAGGTCCTGCACCCCCTCTGTCAGCAACATAGTCTCATCAGACCTCAGATCAGACCCCAGGTCCTGCACCCCTTCTGTCAGCAACATACTCTCATCAGACCTCAGATCAGACCCCAGGTCCTGCACCCCCTCTCTCAGCAACAAACTCTCATCAGACCTCAGATAAGACCTCAGGTCCTGCACCCCCTCTGTCAGCAACAAACTCTCATCAGACCTCAGATCAGACCTCATGTCCTGCACCCCTTCTGTCAGCAACATACTCTTATCAGACCTCAGATCAGACCCCAGGTCCTGCACCCCCTCTGTCAGCAACATACTCTCATCAGACCTCAGATCAGACCCCAGGTCCTGCACCCCTTCTGTCAGCAACAAACTCTCATCAGACCTCAGATCAGACCCCAGGTCCTGCACCCCCTCTGTCAGCAACAAACTCTCATCAGACCTCATATCAGACCTCAGGTCCTGCACCCCCTCTGTCAGCAACAAACTCTCATCAGACCTCAGATCAGACCTCATGTCCTGCACCCCTTCTGCCAGCAACATACTCTCATCAGACCTCATATCAGACCTCAGGTCCTGCACCCCTTCTGTCAGCAACAAACTCTCATCAGACCTCAGATCAGACCCCAGGTCCTGCACCCCCTCTGTCAGCAACATACTCTTATCAGACCTCAGATCAGACCCCAGGTCCTGCACCCCCTCTGTCAGCAACAAACTCTCATCAGACCTCATATCAGACCCCAGGTCCTGCACCCCTTCTGTCAGCAACAAACTCTCATCAGACCTCAGATCAGACCCCAGGTCCTGCACCCCCTCTGTCAGCAACATACTCTCATCAGACCTCAGATCAGACCCCAGGTCCTGCACCCCCTCTGTCAGCAACAAACTCTCATCAGACCTCATATCAGACCCCAGGTCCTGCACCCCTTCTGTCAGCAACAAACTCTCATCAGACCTCAGATCAGACCCCAGGTCCTGCACCCCCTCTGTCAGCAACAAACTCTCATCAGACCTCAGATCAGACCCCAGGTCCTGCACCCCCTCTGTCAGCAACAAACTCTCATCAGACCTCAGATCAGACCCCAGGTCCTGCACCCCCTCTGTCAGCAACAAACTCTCATCAGACCTCAGATCAGACCCCAGGTCCTGCACCCCCTCTGTCAGCAACAAACTCTCATCAGACCTCAGATCAGACCTCATGTCCTGCACCCCTTCTGTCAGCAACAAACTCTCATCAGACCTCAGATCAGATTTCATGTCCCGCACCCCCTCTCTCAGCAACAAACTCTCATCAGACCTCAGATCAGATTTCATGTCCCGCACCCCCCTCTCTCAGCAACAAACTCTCATCAGACCTCAGATCAGACCCCCAGATCCTGCACCCCTTGTCATGTGTGTAGTGCCTGTCTCGCTCTGTCTCTCTTTCTCTCTCTCTTGCATATATTGCACTCCAAACGCTCTATTATACCTCTCTTTTACTGCACCATTTACGCTAACTACCTCTCCACAGACTACTGCTGCCTCACCAAGGCCTCTTTCGCTGCTCCGAAACTGGGATCCAGTTCAGGGTAACAACTCAAGTGCTGATCTGCTTTACACTCGATTCCTGGGACAAGTATATGGATGAGATTCTGGAAAACAGAAGTGAGATGGCGATAGCGGGCCCTCTGTTCAATATCAAAATGAAGCAGAATACTGGGGAGGTTTCAGCTGTGTACTTACCGCACTATGTGTGTTTGAAAGGTAAGTGATTCTATCACAGACGACCAGCAGCCCCACATGTCACATCCAGACACATCATTACATACATAGCCACACACATCACACATGTTACACTTACATATCACACACAACCACATGTCTAATGCAGACTCTAACATTACATACATACCCACACACCACACACACCACACACGTTACACCCACACATCACATACAGAACCACACATTACACCCTTATGTGACACACAGACTCACATGTCTAATGCAGACACACACATTACATACATACCCACACACATCACACACATTACACCTTTACCTGACACACAGACCCACATGCACATTTGATACATACCTACAAATCACACACAGAAACACACATTACACCCTTATGTGACACACAGACTCACATGTCAAATGCAGACACTAACATTACATACATACCCACACACCACACACACCACACACGTTACACCCACACATCACATACAGAACCACACATTACACCCTTACGTGACACAGAGACTCACATGTCTGATGCAGACACACACATTACATACATACCCACACACGTTACACCTACACATCACACACACACAACCACACATTACACCCTTATGTGACACAGAGACTCACATGTCTGATGCAGACACACACATTACATACATACCCACACACATCACACACATTACACCCACACATCACACACAGAACCACACATTACACCCTTATGTGACACACAGACCCACGTGTCAAATGCAGACACACACATTACATACATTCCCACAGGCATCACACACGTTACACCTACACATCACACACAGAACCACACATTACACCTTTACCTGACACACAGACCTACATGTCAAACACAGACACGCACATTAGATACATACCTAGAAATCACACACAGAAACACACATTACACCCTTATGTGACACACAGACTCACATGTCTAATGCAGACACACACATTAGATACATACCCACACACATCACACACGTTACACCTACACATCACACACACACAACCACACATTACACCCTAACATGACACACAGACCCACATGTCACACACACACATTACATACATACCCACACATCACATGCATTACGCCCACACATCACATGCATTACGCCCACACATCACATGCATTACGCCCACACATCACATGCATTACGCCCACACATCACATGCGTTACACCCACACATCACATGCGTTACACCCACGCATCACATGCATTGCACCCACACATCACATGCATTGCACCCACACATCACATGCGTTACACCCACACATCACATGCGTTACACCCACACATCACATGCGTTACACCCACACATCACATGCGTTACACCCACACATCACATGCGTTACACCCACACATCACATGCGTTGCACCCACACATCACATGCGTTACACCCACACATAACATGCGTTACACCCACACATAACATGCATTACACCCACACATAACATGCGTTACACCCACACATCACATGCGTTACACCCACACATCACATGCGTTACACCCACACATCACATGCGTTACACCCACACATCACATGCGTTACACCCACACATAACATGCATTACACCCACACATAACATGCATTACACCCACACATAACATGCGTTACACCCACACATAACATGCATTACACCCACACATAACATGCATTACACCCACACATCACATGCATTGCACCCACACATCACATGCATTACACCCACACATCACATGCGTTACACCCACACATCACATGCGTTACACCCACACATCACATGCGTTACACCCACACATCACATGCGTTACACCCACACATCACATGCGTTACACCCACACATCACATGCGTTACACCCACACATCACATGCGTTACACCCACACATCACATGCGTTACACCCACACATCACATGCGTTACACCCACACATCACATGCGTTACACCCACACATCACATGCGTTACACCCACACATCACATGCATTACACCCACACATCACATGCATTACACCCACACATTACATGCATTACACCCACACATAACATGCATTACACCCACACATCACATGCATTGCACCCACACATCACATGCATTGCACCCACACATCACATGCGTTACACCCACACATCACATGCGTTACACCCACACATCACATGCGTTACACCCACACATAACATGCGTTACACCCACACATCACATGCATTACACCCACACATCACACACAGACCCTTACGTGACACATATGACACATGTTACACACACACACATCACATACAGAACCACACATTACACCCTTATGTGACAGAGAAATAACCTGGCAGAGAAATAAACAGAGTCCAAGCAAATAGGTCGTCCACAAAAGTAATCGAGCAAACAAACACCTAGATTACGAGTCTTGCGTTAGCCTTAAAAAGCAGCGTTGAGGTCCTAACGCTGCTTTTTAATGCCCGCTGGTATTACGAGTCTTGCAGGTACAGGTGTACCGCTCACTTTTTTGGCCAGACTCGGAAATACCGCAAATCCACTTACGTCAATTGCGTATCCTATATTTTCAATGGGACTTGCATAGCGCCGGTATTACGAGTCTGACCAAACGTGAGCGGTTGACCCTCTCCTGTCAAGACTGGTACCGCATTTTAAAGTCAGTAGTTAAGAGTTTTACACTACAAAGCCGTAGCATAAAACTCTTAACTAAAGTGCTAAAAAGTACACTAACACCCATAGACTACCTATTAACCCCTAAACCGAGGCCCTTCCGCATCGCAAACACTAAAATAAATATTTTAACCCCTAATCTGACGAACCGGACATCGCCGCCACTATAATAAATATTACTGTAACAAGAAGAAGACAGCGCACCTCCGACTCAAGGTAATATTTTATTGGATACAAATAGACACACACTAGTAACGTAACTTACTAGAAATACCTTTGAGGTGGGCTACCTTTGATGTGTCATCTCTATATACAGTTATCCCCCATGTTAAGGGTTTAACAGCTGTTGAACAAGCATTTAGTGGATTTGATATCCCAGAATTACATCTAAGGTTTATATTGGACTCCATATCCTTTATTTTGTCCCATAATTATTTTGAATTTTTAGATAAATTCTACCTCCAATTAAAGGGGACTGCGATGGGGACGACCTTCGCCCCATCATACGCAAACTTGTTTATGGATAATTTTGAGAGGAGTATGATATGGAATAATAACCCATGTAAGAATAACATTATAGAATACTTTCGGTATATAGATGACGTGATCATTCTATGGAAAGGGCCAGAAAACACTCTATTAGAATTATAACCATAATCTTAAATTTACTGGAAACATTTCAAATACAAGTATTGAATTTTTGGACATCATTCTCTTTGTTGATAAAAACAACAAAATATCAGTCAAACATTTTAGGAAGACCGTAGACAACAATAGCTTTATAGATGCCCAGAGCAGCCACTTAAATAGTTGGAAAAGTAATATTCCAACTGTCAGTATGTCAGACTTAGACGTAACTGTACCTCATTAGAAGATTTTAATAATGAGGCTGCTCTTTTGGATGAGAAATTTAGTAGAAAGGGATATAGCAGGGATATCTTAGATAGAGCAAAAACTAAGGCAATCAATTTGGATAGAGAGAAATTATTACAAAAAAGGAAGTTTGAACCACAGAATCAACATAATTATGCCCCAGATAATACATTAAACATGGAGCCTATACGTTTTATTACTAATTTTAATGAAGGGGCACCAATTATCAAAAGAGTTTTAAATAAACATTGGGGTATATTAAAGTCTGACCCCATCTTGGGCAACATTATAGGAGACAGACCAATGATTACTTTTAAGAAAAATAGGAATTTGAAGAATTACCTTGCACCAAGCAAACTTAAAAACATTAATAAATCCGCTTGCAATGGCAGTTTACAAAATTGGCTCTCAGCCCCTAGGGGGACTTTCAAATGCAATAAATCTAACTGCTGTATGTGTCCCTTCATAAGAAAAGGAGATACTTTTTTTAATTATAACGGCTCTGAGTCTTTTAATATGAAACAGATGTAACTGTCAGACAACATATACAGTTTATTTATTGTCTTGCAAGTGTGACCATATTTACATTGGGCGTACAAAAAGGAAAACTTCTAAAAGGTTCAGTGAACATCTTTATAATATTAAAACCAACTTTGATAAGCATAGTGTTCCGGTACATTTTACGACAGTACATGGGGGAAGCAACAAAGATCTAAAAATACAAATCATTGATTGGGTGCCCCCTGGCACTAACAATAGGCTGCTATGCTTAAGGAGAAAAGAAACAGAATGGATTTTTAGACTGAAGAGTTTAGCGCCTTTAGGACTAAACATTGACCTAGATGTACAAGCATTTATATGACACCCAGCATGTGATCTATACTGTAATAACCCCTTTAAAGCTCAGTGTATATAATATGTCTGAACTTTTTAATAAATTCCTAATATGAATTTGCATGTTTTACTAGTGGTACCTTTAATTCAGAGTACAATCGTATATGGTTATGTTAATACAATATAGGCTTATCATTAGGGATTAGAAGTAATGAATTATTATTTTTAAAGATTTTATAATGTTTTTTTCGTTTTTATGTCATTGGTTTTAGAAATTTTATGATGCTAGATTGTATCAAGTATGTTTCAGTTATCATTCTATTTTTGATTACTGTATAGTTCTCTCTTTGTGCTGATTAATTGAAATATACTATTGATGGAATTAAGTTTAGCTTATTATTATCATATTTTAACATTTTCTTTCACAAGGGTGTTTTTTAAACTTCTTTTTAAGTATATTATATTTGCTCATTTATTATATGAGAATGGGACTATCAGGAAAATTGAACTTTTATTGATCAATTTTGATTGGATTCCCCCGATATTTAAAGATACTCACAACATAGACCAGACACTCTTGAGAAAGCTGGGTTGTCACCGGCGAAACGCGTTGAGGTCTTTTGGTCTATACAGCGATCCGTAGGAGCTGTTGCGAGTGCGTTCCTGGGAAGCAGCCTGTGACGTAATCTTCCAGTCGCATTCTACTGATACCAGCCGGGAACTGTATTGAGTAAACGCCGCTCCAGCTGACTACTGTGGACTACTATATCCTGTGTTTCCCATTGGGGCCTATTATTAACTTATTTCTAGTAAGTTACGTTACTAGTGTGTGTCTATTTGTATCCAATAAAATATTACCTTGAGTCGGAGGTGCGCTGTCTTCTTCTTGTTACAGTACTGTTTGGCTTCTTTTCCGGTGGACAAGAAACCCATCGTTGTTTGATCAGCGGCACTCCACTGGGACTCACCACCCTCTGCTTGTCGGATGCTTTACTAAGCTTTCTACCATTTTCCTGGAGACACGTTGTTTGGTAATGTAGCACAGTTCTTTGTTTTATTTTGCATCTATAATAAATATATTAACCCCTAAACCGCCGCCCTCCTGCATCGCAAACACTATTTAAATATTATTAACCCCTAATCTGCCGGCCCGAACATCGCCGCCACCTACCTACATTTATTAACCCCTAATCTGCCACCCCAACGTCGCCAACACTATAATAAACATATTAACTCATAAACCTAAGCCTAACCCTAACACCCCCTAACTTAAATATAATTTAAATAAATCTAAATAAAATTACTACAATTAACTAAATTATTCCTATTTAAAACTAAATACTTACCTGTAAAATAAACCCTAAGCTATCTACAATATAACTAATAGTTACATTGTATCTGTCTTAGGGTTTATTTTTATTTTACAGGCAACTTTGTATTTATTTTAACTAGGTACAATAGTTATTACATAGTTATTAACTATTTAATAACTACCTAGTTAAAATAAAGACAAATTTACCTGTAAAATAAAACCTAACCTAAGTTACAATTACACCTAACACTACACTATAATTAAATTAATTCCCTAAATTAAATACAATTAATTACAATTAAATAAAATTATCTAAAGTACGAAGAAAGAAAAAACAGTAAATTACAGAAAATAATAAAATAATTACAAGATTTTTAAACTAATTACATCTAATCTAATCCCCCTAATAAAATAAAAAAGCCCCCCAAAATAAAAAAAAAGCCCTACCCTATACTAAATTACAAATAGCCCTTAAAAGGGCCTTTTGCGGGGCATTGCGCCAAAGTAATCAGCTCTTTTACCTGTAAAAAAAAAAAAGTACAAATCCTCCCCAACATTAAAACCCACCACCAACACAACCAACCCTACTCTAAAACCCACCCAATTCCCCCCTTAAAAAAAAACCTAACACTAACCCCTTGAAGATCACCTTACCGGGAGACGTCTTCACCCAACCGGGCCAAAGTCCTCAACAAAGCCGGGAGAAGTCTTCATCCAACCGGGCAGAAGTGGTCCTCCAGACGGGCAGAAGTCTTCATCCAGACGGCATCTTCTATCTTCATCCATCCGGCGCGGAGCGGATCCATCTTCAAGACATCCGACGCGGAGCATCCTCTTCTTTCCACGGCCGACGACTGAATGAAGGTTCCTTTAAATGACGTCATCCAATATGGCGCCCCTTCAATTCCGATTGTCTTATAGAATTTAATAACTACCTAGCTAAAATAAAGACAAATTTACCTGTAAAATAAATATAAACCCTAAGCTAGCTGCAATGGAATTAAGGTAGAAAAAATCCTATTGGCTGACGCAATCAGATAATAGGATTGAACTGGCGTTCTATTGGCTGATTGGAACAGCCAATAGAATGCCAGCTCAATCCTATTGGCTGATTGGATCAGCCAATAGGATTGAAGTTCAATCCTAGTGGCTGATTGGATTTTTTCTACCTTAATTCCATTGTAGCTATCTTAGGGTTTATATTTATTTTACAGGTAAATTTGTCTTTATTTTAGCTAGGTAGTTAATAACTATTTAGTAACTATTGTACCTAGTTAAAATAAATACAAACTTGCCTGTAAAATAAAAATAAATCCTAAGCTAGCTACAATGCAACTATTAGTTATATTGTAGCTAGCTTAGGGTTTATTTTATAGGTAAGTATTTAGTTTTAAATAGGAATCATTTAGTTAATGATAGGAATTTTATTTTGATTTATTTAAATTATATTTAAGTTAGGGGGGTGTTAGGGTTAGACTTAGGTTTAGGGGTTAATAATATTATAGTGGCAGCAATGTTGGGGCGGCAGATTAGGGGTTAATAAATGTTGGTAGGTTGCGGCGACATTGGGGGCGGCAGAGTAGGGGTTAATATATATAATTTAGGTGTTGGGGGCAGCAGATTAGGGGTTAATAAGTATAATGTAGGCGGCGGTGATGTCCGGAGCAGCAGATTAGGGGTTAATAATATAATGTAGGTGTCAGCAATGTCGGGGGCGGCGGATTAGGGGTTAATAAGTGTAAGATTAGGGGTGTTTAGACTCGGGGTTCATGTTAGGGTGTTAGGTGTATACATAACTTTTATTTCCCCATAGGAATCAATGGGGCTGCTTTTTTGCAGGTGTTAGTTTTTTTTTCAGCCGGCTCTCCCCCATTGATTCCTATGGGGAAATTGTGCACAAGCACGTTTAGCCAGCTCACCGCTGACTTAAGCAGCACTGGTATTGAGGTGAGATGTGGAGCAAAATTTTGCTCTCCGCTCACTATTTTGCGGCTAACGCCGGTTTTGTAAAAAACCCATAATACCAGCGTTGTCTGTAGGTGAGCGGTGAGCATAAACTGCTCGTTAGCACCCCATAGCTTCTAACGCAAAACTCGTAATCTAGACGAAAGTAAATACTTTTCCATGGGCAATAAGAAAATAAAAAGAGTATTTTATATCTAGACCTAAACCTTGTACTTATCTTCTGGTCCAGCTTTATTGACACTAAGTGGGACTTTTAAGTACACTGGTGAGAGAGTACTTTTATGTGCCACCCGGACTGATCCTGAAGTTGCAGCACCAGCTTTCCTATTTGTACTACTAGAGAAGATGTCCTGCTTACTGAATTGGGAGTTAAATCGAAGCCCACAGTGAGCAGTATTTCTACACTCCTATCGATTGCTTGTCTCCCCTCAAAAAGTGCGCGTCAGGGAATCTTACCTTAAAGATTACCATCAGCTCTGTTCAAGTGAAGCCTGTTTTCTCTATGACACCTTTCAAGTTGAGCTTGATCTGGGGACTTTGAATCCAGGCGATCTTCTCACATGAGGTGGATAGTGCAGGGGCTACTGCCTAGATTTGTTAGTAGTGTCGGGCCGCTTTTTATCCCACTTCAGGCATTGGATTGGTGGTAGTTAGTGGCCCGTGCTGTAAGCAGATCTCTGTATCTTCAGGGAAGGAAGCAACTTTGTGGAAGTCTTCACACTGACTTGTCTTTTGCTGCAGATTTGCTGTACATCGCCTGAGTGAGCATTGTGAAGTGAGGACATTGTCTCAAACTGCCATTTTGACATTTATCTATCTATCTAATCTCACTTTCCTCAACATACCTCCACATACCACAACATACCTCCATGCCACATTATCGGCTAGATTACGAGTTTTGTGTTAACAGGGCTGCGGGTCTAATGAGCAGTTCATGCCCACCGCTCACTTACATGCAGCGCTGGTATTATGGGTTTTTAGAAACTCGGCGTCAACCGCAAAAAAGTGATCGTAGAGCAAAATTTTGCTCCACATCTCACCTCAATACCAGCGCTGCTTACGTTAACGGTGAGCTGGCTGAACGTGCTCATGCACGATTTCCCCATAGGAATCAATGGGGGAGAGCCGGCTGGAAAAAAAACTAACACCTGCAAAAAAGCAGCGTTTAGCTAAATACAATTACTTAAATTAAATCAAACTAGCTAAAGTACAAAAAAAACACACTAAATTACAGAAAATAAAAAACAAATTACAAGATTTTTAAACTAATTACACCTAATCTAATCCCCCTAACAAAATAAAAAAGCCCCCCCAAAATAAAAAAGCCCTACCCTACACTAAATTACAAATAGCCCTTAAAAGGGCCTTTTGCGGGGCATTGCCCCAAAAAAATCAGCTCTTTTACCTGTAAAAAAAATTACAAATCCCCCCCAACATTAAAACCCACCACCCACACAACCAACCCTACTCTAAAACCCACCCAATACCCCCTTAAAAAAAACTAACACTAATCCCTTGAAGATCACCTTACCAGGAGAAGTCTTCACCCAACCGGGCCGAAGTCCTCAACGAAGCCGGGAGAAGTCTTCATCTAAGTCGGGCGAAATGGTCCTCCAGACGGGCAGAAGTCTTCTTCCAGGCAGCATCTTCTAACTTCATCCATCCAGTGCGGAGCGGGTCCATCTTCAAGACATCCAACGCGGAGCATCCTCTTCATCCGATGGCTTCTTCCAGAATGAAGGTTCCTTTTAAATGATGTCATCCAAGATGGCGTGCCTTCAATTCCGATAGGCTGATAGAATTCTATCAGCCAATCGGAATTAAGGTAGAAAAAAACCTATTGGCTGATGCAATAAGCCAATAGGATTGAACTTCAATCAGCCAATAGGATTGAGCTTGTATTCTATTGGCTGATTTGAACAGCCAATAGAATGCGAGCTCAATCCTATTGGCTGATTGGATCAGCCAATAGGATTGAAGTTCAATTTTATTGGCTGATTACCTTAATTCCGATTGACTTATAGAATTCTATCAGCCAATCGGAATTGAATGGACGCCATCTTGGATGTCATCATTTAAAGGAACCTTCATTCTAGAAGAAGTCGTCGGATGAAGAGGATGCTCCGCGTCGGATGTCTTGAAGATGGACCCGCTCTGCACCGGATGGATGAAGATAGAAGATGCCGTCTGGAAGAAGACTTCTGCCCGTCTGGAGGACCACTTTGCCCGGCTTGGATGAAGACTTCTCCCGGCTTCGTTGAGGACTTCGGCCCGGTTGGGTTAAGACTTCTCCCGGTAAGGTGATCTTTTAAGGGGGTATTGGGTGGGTTTTAGAGTAGGGTTGGTTGTGTGGGTGGTAGCTTTTAATGTTGGAGGGGGATTTGTATTTTATTTTTTACAGGTAAAAGAGCTGATTTCTTTGGGGCAATGCCCCGCAAAAGGCCCTTTTAAGGGTTATTTGTAATTTAGTGTAGGGTAGGGCTTTTTTTTATTTTGGGGGGGCTTTTTTATTTTGTTAGGGGGATTAGATTAGGTGTAATTAGTTTAAAAATCTTGTAATTTGTTTATTATTTTCTGTAATTTAGTGGGGGGGGGGTTGTACTTTACCTAAATTAAATTGAGCTAATTTAATTTAGGTAATTGTATTTAATTTAGTTAATTTATTTAATTATAGTGTAGTGTTAGGTGTTAGTGTAACTTAGGTTAGGGTTTATTTTACAGGTACTTTTGTATTTATTTTATCTAGGTAGTTATTAAATAGTTTATAACTATTTAATAACTATTCTACCTAGTTAAAATAAATACAAACTTGCCTGTAAAATAAAAATAAACCCTAAGATATCTACAATGTAACTATTAGTTATATTGTAGCTAGCTTAGGGTTTATTTTACAGGTAAGTATTTAGTTCTAAATAGGGATTATTTAGGTAATTATAGTAATTTGATTTATATTTCTTTTAATTATATTTAAATTAGGGGGTGTTAGGGTTAGACTTAGATTTAGGGGTTAATAACTTTAATATAGTGGCGGCGACGTTGGGGGCGGCAGATTAGGGGTTAATAACTGTAGGTAGGTGGCGGCGATGTTGGGGACGGCAGATTAGGGGTTAATAATATTTAACTAATGTTTGTGAGGCGGTTTAGGGGTTAATATATTTATTATAGTGGCAGAGATGTCCAATTAGGCAGATTAGCGGTTAAAATTTTTATTATAGTGTTTGCGATGCGGGAGGGCCTCGGTTTAGGGGTTAATAGGTAGTTTATGGGTGTTAGTGTACATTTTAGCACTTTAGTTAAGAGTTTTATTCTACGGCTTTGAATGTGTGGAAAGGTGATAACTAAGCGCCAACTATAACGCAACAGACCTCCAGCTCTAATAAATTGGCACCTAGTTGCCAAGGGTGGATTCAATTTTAAGATTGGATATCAGAGCGCCAAACAACGTAGGCAGGGTCTATGGGCAGATAGTCAAATACCAAAGGTAACAATAGGTTGAAATAATATGATTTAATAAATAAGATAAAAAAGTTGGTACATTTAAAATTATACAACAATTAGTCATGGATACATGTTACACTTTAAAATATATATTGAAACAATAGGAACAATTTAAAAATGCTTGTAGAACATTTAATAACAATAACAAAAATCTAACAAATAATGTCTATCGCTTAAAACTTAAATTCTAATATGTGAATGCTAGGAGCGCTTATGCACACTCTATTTATAAAAACAATGGGTTACAATGCACAGGTGGATAGATTCCAGGTTGCTTGAAACCGGTGGGTGTGAAATGTAAGTGGCTCCGGATTGGGGTTTTGCCTATGTGTTTATCCAAAATTGTGTAAATCCTAACAGGTGGACAAAAAATATTACAGGAATGTCTAGAACCTGAATTCAAAATATAAGACCTGAGGTTGTGCCTATGTGTTTATCCAAAAAGGGTGTAAATCCTAACAAGTGAAAAAATGTGAGAAAAATATTGCAGGGGTGTCTGAACCTTATTTTCAAAATAAACAATGAATTCAAAATAAAACGATATACAAGTGAATTTTTGACAAATCAACTAATGCAAACATAAAGCATAAATAGAACCAAAAAAAGCAACAGCACAACTTTAACGTGTGTTCAAATGTGTTTCTGCTTGCAAACTGTGATGTGATGTGAACAAATATCTGTTATAAACACTGAATAGTGGCAAAACTTTGTGATTGGATTAAAATTGAACACAGGCTCTAAATTGATAGCCCTAAAATACAAATCTAAAGGGCTCAGAGTTGCTGAGCTAGATATAGGGGACTTGCTCAAAGAGCCTCGAGATGTTAATTAAAAGAGACCATATAACAACAGTGGGTTAAAAAACGGATGATATAATATAAAATGCTTAAAAGTCCAAATAAATATTCAAATTGGATAATAAGAATCTTGCTATAGTCTATCTCAATATGGATCCCAACTGCTGATTATGTAGAAATCTTCTTGGGCAGTAATTAACAAATAATTCCAACTTGCAATGTTGTCCCTTACCTGCCAAAAAAGGAAAGGCAAACAATAGTGCAGATGGCTTCTTAATGTGATCACAAAATACTCCTTACCAGTCAACCGGTTTCGGTCTCCACTGACCTTTCTCAAGACTCACTTGAATCTATCCACCTGTGCATTGTAACCCATTGTTTTTATAAATAGAGTGTGCATAAGCGCTCCTAGCATTCACATATTAGAATTTAAGTTTTAAGCGATAGACATTATTTGTTAGATTTTTTTTTTTTTTGTTATTTATTGTTCTACAAGCATTTTTAAATTGTTCCTATTGTTTCAATATATATTTTAAAGTGTAACATGGATCCATGACTAATTGTTGTATAATTTTAAATGTACCAACTTTTTTATCTTATGTATTAAATCATATTATTTCAACCTATTGTTACCTTTGGTATTTGACTATCTGCCCATAGACCCTGCCTATGTTGTTTGGCGCTCTGATATCCAATCTTAAAATTTATTCTACGGCTTTGTAGTGTAAAACTCTTAACTACTGACTTTAAAATGCGGTGCCAGTCTTGACAGGAGAGGGTCTACCGCTCACTTTTTGGCAGAATCGTAATACCGGCGCTATGCAAGTCCCATTGAAAAAAAGAGGATACGCAATTGAAGTAAGTGGATTTGCGGTATTTGAAGAATAGTATTATCTTACAGCGCTGCGTGTGGTGACCTCTAGCTCCTGTCTGTAGTGGGCCCCCCAAGCACCCACTAGGTGAATAAGAAATGTAAAAATAGATAGATAGGAGCGCCACAAATAGTCTTATAACATTTTTGGTTAAAGGTCTAATGCTAGACCATGGGTTAGAATAGCATATAGTTAATGTATAGAAAAGGTCTCTAGATGAGATTATGTAGCACAGGGATAGGCTCAGATGTTTGATATAAAATGTTATAAAATTTATTACAGTTTGCACAAAATATCATATAATTAAAAACAATTAAGTACATGGATCCATGTTGACAAAGTCCTATATTATATAAGTATATCCTAAATAGTCTAAAACAAATTCTACTATCTGAATGTTAAATTATGTATGAGTCTCACATTTACAATGGTGTGGTCGCTCTGATGTGTGACCTCTCTAATGTAGTTTACACAAAAATTATGTGATTATAAAAACAAAGAAACAACAAAGAAACGCGTTTCGGCCTGCCAAGGAGGCCTTTTTCAAGACTAATATATGGTGTTGGTGAGCCAAGACTTATATACCCTTGTCTGACCAATCATCTCTACATTGATGGCGCCAAAATTTTGCGCCAAAAACGTAAAACCGGAAATGGTAAACCGGAAGTGGTTAGACATTTAACCAGATGTTATTAAATTGTAAACATCCATCTCAACAGAGTTATTTATTTGAAAGATATAGTATCAACAGAGTTATTTATTTGAAAGATATAGTATCAACAGAGTTATTTATTTGAGAGATATAGTATCTAATTGTACCAAATTGTCTCCCATTGATATGTCTTTATCACCTGTCTGGTGTTTCTTTATTGGGCTTCCAATATATTATTGGGTGCCGTAACTTCGGAAAACCGGAAGTACTTAGAGTAATGTGACTTCCGGTATAGTTCTCTAAAAACAGGAAGTAAGAGAGAAGAAGGTTTCCGGTTTCTCCCGGATGTTTACTTTATATCTAATTATGTAATCTATTTTTCCATTTGGTTCCCATTAGTATATCTTTATCACCTCTCTGGTGTCTACTTGTTAGGCTTCCAATATGGGTACCTTAATTCCGAAAAAACGGAAGTTTGTGGGGCAATTGACTTCCGGTATGATTTTCTAAAGCCGGAAGTGAAAGACAAGATATCCGGTTTCTCCCGGATGTTTACATTATATTAATATAATATGAAATCGATTGATCAAGACCAGGATATTTGATTCTAGAGTTCATATGTGTATCAAACATACAAATCAAGATACAATATATTTTTAGATAGTTAAATAATATCTAATTAGGACAATTCCCATTATCTATGGAATAGAATTTTAGGTGACAATAACAACAGAGTCACCGATCACAGATAGTAGTACTTCAGACCTAAACCAGACCAGCTAAGGGATGACATAAATCATAACTACCAGTTTATTCTAAGATGTAGAGATCCCACTTAACACAGATAGTATGTTTTGTCCAAACTAACCAATTTCACTATTTGAGCCCTCACTATTTTTTGTAATGTCCCATATCCCATTCATAGCATCACCATCAAGTGATCAAAATAATACTCACTGGCAGACAAGCCTCCTTCTCGCTCCAATGTTTTTACTCTTGGGTCATATAAACATATCCTTTCATATAATGTCCCACACTCCACTTAAGGCATCACCAACAAGCGATCAAAAATATTTCATTGGTCAAAAACTCATTCTTGCTCGACTATGCTTTTATTTTTATTCTTTTGGGTTATATAAAGTAATAATATGTATAGGTCAATCCTCCATATAGTCACCAATCGACTCAACATGTTTTTAACATATTCTCAAGATTGGTAGAAAAGTCTCTTCTTCGTTCCAATATCGACATAATATATATAATACATTATGTAACATTTTATATAATATATGTAATACACATACACATTTTTAAATAAACGCACCAGTTCATAATATTCTAATCTAAATAACACATCACACATAAACTATCCATTCTTTAGAATTATACGAACCTAGAAGGATATATATTTATTGCATTAATTTCATATGTGAGACCTACTCTCGATTTGCAAGCAATTAAAAGCATGTGTTTTAATATGACAATCTAGAATGATACACGCTAATCAACTGTATGTCAAAATATATTGTATCTTGATTTGTATGTTTTATACACATATGAACTCTAGAATCATATATCCTGGTCTTGATCAATCGATTTCATATTATATTAATATAATGTAAACATCCGGGAGAAACCGGATATCTTGTCTTTCACTTCCGGCTTTAGAAAATCATACCAGAAGTCAATTGCCCCACAAACTTCCGTTTTTTCGGAATTAAGGTACCCATATTGGAAGCCTAACAAGTAGACACCAGAGAGGTGATAAAGATATACTAATGGGAACCAAGTGGAAAAATAGATTACATAATTAGATATAAAGTAAACATCCGGGAGAAACCGGAAACCTTCTTCTCTCTTACTTCCTGTTTTTAGAGAACTATACCGGAAGTCACATTACTCTAAGTACTTCCGGTTTTCCAAAGTTACGGCACCCGATAATATATTGGAAGCCCAATAAAGAAACACCAGACAGGTGATAAAGACATATCAATGGGAGACAATTTGGTACAATTAGATACTATATCTTTCAAATAAATAACTCTGTTGATACTATATCTTTCAAATAAATAACTCTGTTGAGATGGATGTTTACAATTTAATAACATCTGGTTAAATGTCTAACCACTTCCGGTTTACCATTTCCGGTTTTAAGTTTTTGGCGCAAAATTTTGGTGCCATCAATGTAGAGATGATTGGTCAGACAAGGGTATATAAGTCTTGGCTCACCAACACCATATATTAGTCTTGAAAAAGGCCTCCTTGGCAGGCCGAAACGCGTTGACAGATATATGGTGAGTTTTATTCCTCTCAATTTTAAAATACCTAAACAGTATTACACTATGTCAGTATTTTTCATTTACAGGTCTTGAGGAATTCCCAGAGTACTTCATTTTTATTTTTATCTCTATTTTTATTTTTACCATACATTGTTCACATTTTTTCTTCACACTTTTACATATTTTTATATTTGATCTTCAAACATTTTTTAGGATTACAAATAAAGGAACATTCCAACAAATGGAGTAAAATCCAGGAACTTTTACACCTCCAAAACGACTTCTCAATCACGTTTACTAGTTTGTGTACACACTAGTTGCTCACAAAGGATTTTTTTCATAATTTTTTCAAATTGTTTTACATTTTTGCGATTTGTTTTCACATCTTTGGACTGAGTATATATATATATATATGGTTTTATGGATCACATTTTTTCATTTGTATTTATATTCACATGTTTGTTTCAACTGCTTTTGTAGATCTCATTTTTTGACACCTGTTTTTTAACATTTTGAACACAACGTTCACATCTTTGTTCATTATACAAACTACTGTTTTCACCCCTATATGTTGTTTCTTTGTTTTTATAATCACATAATTTTTGTGTAAACTACATTAGAGAGGTCACACATCAGAGCGACCACACCATTGTAAATGTGAGACTCATACATAATTTAACATTCAGATAGTAGAATTTGTTTTAGACTATTTAGGATATACTTATATAATATAGGACTTTGTCAACATGGATCCATGTACTTAATTGTTTTTAATTATATGATATTTTGTGCAAACTGTAATAAATTTTATAACATTTTATATCAAACATCTGAGCCTATCCCTGTGCTACATAATCTCATCTAGAGACCTTTTCTATACATTAACTATATGCTATTCTAACCCATGGTCTAGCATTAGACCTTTAACCAAAAATTTTATAAGGATTTGCGGTATTTCCAAGTCTGGCCAAAAAAGTGAGTGGGGAGCCTGAATTTGCAAGACTCGTAATACCAGCGGGCGTTAAAAAGCAGCGTTAGGACCGCCTAACGCTGCTTTTTAGGCTTACCGCAAAACTCGTAATCTAGGTGCAAATTTGCTGTGGTCTCACCTGTCACCCACTTAGAGTAAACTGTGTACACTTATCATTTCTGCTATTATGTGTGTTCCAACCTCCTGAGGTGCTTTTGAGGAACGTTACAGACTTACTGTTTGAGTGGAAGATACTGTGAGGTGCTGTGATCATGTGGGAAATACTTCATTTACAGGTGGGCACTGTGACTGTGTTTCAGTACATTTTACTTTGCAAGGGCTGCTCTGACAGAACACTACATCAATTGCATTTTCAGCATTGCAGCCCGATGGTCTGTCAGAATGTTCAAACAAAAGGGATATGTCTGAGCAATGCCAGCACGTGGTGATGCCACTCCCATAGAAGTCCCATAGAAGTCACCACCCACATCAACAACATTGTGGCTCATCTGCATTTTACTGTGGGGGGGTGCTATTTGAAGTGTGCTGACATGGCGTACTGAAGTGACATGGCGCACTGAAGTGATATGGCGCACTGAAGTGACATGGCGCACTGAAGTGATATGGCGCACTGAAGTGACATGGCGCACTGAAGTGATATGGCGTACTGAAGTGACATGGCGCACTGAAGTGATATGGCGCACTGAAGTGACATGGCGCACTGAAGTGACATGGCGCACTGAAGTGACATGGCGCACTGAAGTGACATGGCGCACTGAAGTGACATGGCACACTGAAGTGACATGGCACACTTCAAATATTGCCGTGGGGACCTAAGTTTTACTATAACTACACTAACTAGCTTAAGCGATGTTATCAGCTGCCGAGACAAACATGGCCGCTGCTACCCTCCTCGCAACCTGCACTTCGCTTCTTTAAACACATCGATCTTTTGTCAATGTGTCTAAAGCAAAGTGCAGGCTACTCCCACTAGCATGCCTTGCTAACTCCCCCTGATCGTCTATAACTACATCACACCTAACCTACACTCCACCTGCTCCACTTCGCTACCTCCCCCTGACCACCTACACCTACGTCACGGCTAACTAACTCTCCCACTGCACCACCCAGCTAACTATCCCTGACCACCTACACCTACATCACGGCTAACCAACACTCCCACTGCACCACCCAGCTAACTATCCCTGACCACCTACACCTACGTCACGGCTAACCAACACTCCCACTGCACCACCCAGCTAACTATCCCTGACCACCTACACCTACGTCACGGCTAACCAACTCTCCCACTGCACCACCCAGCTAACTATCCCTGACCACCTACACCTACGTCACGGCTAACCAACACTCCCACTGCACCACCCAGCTAACTATCCCTGACCACCTACACCTACGTCACGGCTAACCAACACTCCCACTGCACCACCCAGCTAACTATCCCTGACCACCTACACCTACGTCACGGCTAACCAACTCTCCCACTGCACCCCCAGCTAACTATCCCTGACCAACAACACCTACGTCACGGCTAACTAACTCTCCCACTGAACCACCCAGCTAACTATCCCTAACCACCTACACCTACGTCACGGCTAACCAAAACTCCCACTGCACCACCCAGCTAACTATCCCTGACCACCTACACCTACGTCACGGCTAACCAACTCTCCCACTGCACCACCCAGCTAACTATCCATGACCAACAACACCTACGTCACGGCTAACCAACACTCCCACTGCATCACCCAGCTAACTCCCCCTGACCAACAACACCTACGTCACGGCTAACCAACACTCCCACTGCACCAACCAGCTAACTATCCCTGACCACCTACACCTACGTCACAGCTAACCAACACTCCCACTGCACCACCCAGCTAACTATACCTGACCACCTACACCTACGTCACGGCTAACCAACTCTCCCACTGCACCACCCAGCTAACTATCCCTGACCAACAACACCTACGTCACGGCTAACTAACTCTCCCACTGCACCACCCAGCTAACTATCCCTGACCACCTACACCTACGTCACGGCTAACCAACACTCCCACTGCACCACCCAGCTAACTATCCCTGACCACCTACACCTACGTCATGGCTAACCAACACTCCCACTGCACCACCCAGCTAACTATCCCTGACCACCTACACCTACGTCACGGCTAACCAACTCTCCCACTGCACCACCCAGCTAACTATCCCTGACCAACAACACCTACGTCACGGCTAACTAACTCTCCCACTGCACCACCCAGCTAACTATCCCTGACCACCTACACCTACGTCACGGCTAACCAACACTCCCACTGCACCACCCAGCTAACTATCCCTGACCACCTACACCTACGTCACGGCTAACCAACTCTCCCACTGCACCACCCAGCTAACTATCCCTGACCAATAACACCTACGTCACGGCTAACCAACACTCCCACTGCATCACCCAGCTAACTCCCCCTGACCAACAACACCTACGTCATGGCTAACCAACACTCCCACTGCATCACCCAGCTAACTCCCCCTGACCAACAACACCTATGTCACGGCTAACCAACACTCCCACTGCATCACCCAGCTAACTATACCTGACCAACAACACCTACGTCACGGCTAACTAACTCTCCCACTGCACCACCCAGCTAACTATCCCTGACCAACAACACCTACGTCACGGCTAACTAACACTCCCACTGCATTACCCAGCTAACTCCCCCTGACCAACAACACCTACGTCACGGCTAACTAACTCTCCCACTGCACCACCCAGCTAACTATCCCTGACCAACAACACCTACGTCACGGCTAACTAACTCTCCCACTGCACCACCCAGCTAACTATCCCTGACCAACAACACCTACGTCACGGCTAACTAACTCTCCCACTGCACCACCCAGCTAACTATCCCTGACCAACAACACCTACGTCACGGCTAACCAACACTCCCACTGCACCACCCAGCTAACTATCCCTGACCACCTACACCTACGTCACGGCTAACCAACACTCCCACTGCATCACCCAGCTAACTATCCCTGACCAACAACACCTACGTCACGGCTAACCAACACTCCCACTGCATCATCCAGCTAACCCCCCCTGACCAACAACACCTACGTCACGGCTAACCAACACTCCCACTGCACCACCCAGCTAACTATCCCTGACCACCTACACCTACATCACGGCTAACCAACACTCCCACTGCACCACCCAGCTAACTATCCCTGACCACCTACACCTACGTCAGGGCTAACCAACACTCCCACTGCACCACCCAGCTAACTATCCCTGACCACCTACACCTACGTCACGGCTAACCAACACTCCCACTGCACCACCCAGCTAACTTCCCCTGACCAACAACACCTACGTCACGGCTAACCAACACTCCCACTGCATCACCCAGCTAACTCCCCCTGACCAACAACACCTACATCACGGCTAACCAACACTCCCACTGCATCACCCAGCTAACTCCCCCTGACCAACTACATCTACGTCACGGCTAACCAACACTCCCACTGCACCACCCAGCTAACTCCCCCTGACCAACTACATCTACGTCACGGCTAACCAACACTCCCACTGCACCACCCAGCTAACTCCCCCTGACCAACTACACCTACGTCACGGCTAACCAACACTCCCACTGCACCACCCAGCTAACTCCCCCTGACCAACTACATCACGGCTAACCAACACTCCCACTGCACCACCCAGCTAACTCCCCCAGACCAACTACATCACGGCTAACCAACACTCCCACTGCACCACCCAGCTAACTCCCCCTGACCAACTACATCACGGCTAACCAACACTCCCACTGCACCACCCAGCTAACTCCCCCTGACCAACTACATCACGGGTAACCAACACTCCCACTGCACCACCCAGCTAACTCCCCCTGTCCAACTACGTCACGGCTAACCAACACTCCCACTGCATCACCCAGCTAAATCCCCCTGTCCAACTACGTCACGGCTAACCAACACTCCCACTGCACCACCCAGCTAACTCCCCCTGACCACCTACACCTACGTCACGGCTAACCAACACTCCCACTGCACCACCCAGCTAACTCCCCCTGACCACCTACACCTACGTCACGGCTAACCAACACTCCCACTGCACCACCCAGCTAACTCCCCCTGACCACCTACACCTACGTCATGGCTAACCAACACTCCCACTGCACCACCCAGCTAACTCCCCCTGACCACCTACACCTACGTCAGGGCTAACCAACACTCCCACTGCACCACCCAGCTAACTCCCCCTGACCACCTACACCTACGTCAGGGCTAACCAACACTCCTACTGCACCACCCAGCTAACTCCCCCTGACCACCTACATCTACGTCATGACTAACCAACACTCCCACTGCATCACCCAGCTAACTCCCCCTGACCACTTACACCTACATCATGACTAACCAACACTCCCACTGCATCACCCAGATAACTCCCCCTGACCAACTACACCTACGTCATGACTAACCAACACTCCCACTGCACCACCCAGCTAACCCCCCTGACCAACTACATCATGGCTAACCAACACTCCCACTGCACCACCCAGCTGACTCCCCCTGACCAACTACACCTACGTCATGACTAACCAACACTCCCACTGCACCACCCAGCTAACTCCCCCTGACCAACTACACCTACGTCATGACTAACCAACACTCCCACTGCACCACCCAGCTAACTCCCCCTGACCAACTACATCACGGCTAACCAACACTCCCACTGCACCACCCAGCTAACTCCCCCTGACCAACTACATCACGCCTAACCAACACTCTCACTGCACCACCCAGCTAACTCCCCCTGACCAACAACACCTACGTCATGGCTAACCAACACTCCCACTGCATCACCCAGCTAACTCCCCCTGACCAACAACACCTATGTCACGGCTAACCAACACTCCCACTGCATCACCCAGCTAACTATCCCTGACCAACAACACCTACGTCACGGCTAACTAACTCTCCCACTGCACCACCCAGCTAACTATCCCTGACCAACAACACCTACGTCACGGCTAACTAACACTCCCACTGCATTACCCAGCTAACTCCCCCTGACCAACAACACCTACGTCACGGCTAACTAACTCTCCCACTGCACCACCCAGCTAACTATCCCTGACCAACAACACCTACGTCACGGCTAACTAACTCTCCCACTGCACCACCCAGCTAACTATCCCTGACCAACAACACCTACGTCACGGCTAACCAACACTCCCACTGCACCACCCAGCTAACTATCCCTGACCACCTACACCTACGTCACGGCTAACCAACACTCCCACTGCATCACCCAGCTAACTATCCCTGACCAACAACACCTACGTCACGGCTAACCAACACTCCCACTGCATCACCCAGCTAACTCCCCCTGACCAACAACACCTACGTCACGGCTAACCAATACTCCCACTGCACCACCCAGCTAACTATCCCTGACCACCTACACCTACATCACGGCTAACCAACACTCCCACTGCACCACCCAGCTAACTATCCCTGACCACCTACACCTACGTCAGGGCTAACCAACACTCCCACTGCACCACCCAGCTAACTATCCCTGACCACCTACACCTACGTCACGGCTAACCAACACTCCCACTGCACCACCCAGCTAACTTCCCCTGACCAACAACACCTACGTCACGGCTAACCAACACTCCCACTGCACCACCCAGCTAACTTCCCCTGAACACCTACGTCACGGCTAACCAACACTCCCACTGCATCACCCAGCTAACTCCCCCTGACCAACAACACCTACATCACGGCTAACCAACACTCCCACTGCATCACCCAGCTAACTCCCCCTGACCAACTACATCTACGTCACGGCTAACCAACACTCCCACTGCACCACCCAGCTAACTCCCCCTGACCAACTACATCTACGTCACGGCTAACCAACACTCCCACTGCACCACCCAGCTAACTCCCCCTGACCAACTACATCTACGTCACGGCTAACCAACACTCCCACTGCACCACCCAGCTAACTCCCCCTGACCAACTACACCTACGTCACGGCTAACCAACACTCCCACTGCACCACCCAGCTAACTCCCCCTGACCAACTACATCACGGCTAACCAACACTCCCACTGCACCACCCAGCTAACTCCCCCTGACCAACTACATCACGGCTAACCAACACTCCCACTGCACCACCCAGCTA
Organism: Bombina bombina; assembly: GCF_027579735.1. Classification (NCBI taxonomy): domain Eukaryota; kingdom Metazoa; phylum Chordata; class Amphibia; order Anura; family Bombinatoridae; genus Bombina; species Bombina bombina. The sequence goes on from NC_069500.1 coordinate 3,989,631, forward strand.
ACTCCCCCTGACCAACTACATCACGGCTAACCAACACTCCCACTGCATCACCCAGCTAAATCCCCCTGTCCAACTACGTCACGGCTAACCAACACTCCCACTGCACCACCCAGCTAACTCCCCCTGACCACCTACACCTACGTCACGGCTAACCAACACTCCCACTGCACCACCCAGCTAACTCCCCCTGACCACCTACACCTACGTCACGCCTAACCAACACTCCCACTGCACCACCCAGCTAACTCCCCCTGACCACCTACACCTACGTCATGGCTAACCAACACTCCCACTGCACCACCCAGCTAACTCCCCCTGACCACCTACACCTACGTCAGGGCTATCCAACACTCCCACTGCACCACCCAGCTAACTCCCCCTGACCACCTACACCTACGTCAGGGCTAACCAACACTCCTACTGCACCACCCAGCTAACTCCCCCTGACCACCTACATCTACGTCATGACTAACCAACACTCCCACTGCATCACCCAGCTAACTCCCCCTGACCACTTACACCTACATCATGACTAACCAACACTCCCACTGCATCACCCAGATAACTCCCCCTGACCAACTACACCTACGTCATGACTAACCAACACTCCCACTGCACCACCCAGCTAACCCCCCTGACCAACTACATCATGGCTAACCAACACTCCCACTGCACCACCCAGCTGACTCCCCCTGACCAACTACACCTACGTCATGACTAACCAACACTCCCACAGCACCACCCAGCTAACTCCCCCTGACCAACTACACCTACGTCATGACTAACCAACACTCCCACTGCACCACCCAGCTAACTCCCCCTGACCAACTACATCACGGCTAACCAACACTCCCACTGCACCACCCAGCTAACTCCCCCTGACCAACTACATCACGCCTAACCAACACTCTCACTGCACCACCCAGCTAACTCCCCCTGACCAACAACACCTACGTCATGGCTAACCAACACTCCCACTGCATCACCCAGCTAACTCCCCCTGACCAACAACACCTATGTCACGGCTAACCAACACTCCCACTGCATCACCCAGCTAACTATCCCTGACCAACAACACCTACGTCACGGCTAACTAACTCTCCCACTGCACCACCCAGCTAACTATCCCTGACCAACAACACCTACGTCACGGCTAACTAACACTCCCACTGCATTACCCAGCTAACTCCCCCTGACCAACAACACCTACGTCACGGCTAACTAACTCTCCCACTGCACCACCCAGCTAACTATCCCTGACCAACAACACCTACGTCACGGCTAACTATCCCTGACCAACAACACCTACGTCACGGCTAACCAACACTCCCACTGCACCACCCAGCTAACTATCCCTGACCACCTACACCTACGTCACGGCTAACCAACACTCCCACTGCATCACCCAGCTAACTATCCCTGACCAACAACACCTACGTCACGGCTAACCAACACTCCCACTGCATCACCCAGCTAACTCCCCCTGACCAACAACACCTACGTCACGGCTAACCAACACTCCCACTGCACCACCCAGCTAACTATCCCTGACCACCTACACCTACATCACGGCTAACCAACACTCCCACTGCACCACCCAGCTAACTATCCCATACCACCTACACCTACGTCAGGGCTAACCAACACTCCCACTGCACCACCCAGCTAACTATCCCTGACCACCTACACCTACGTCACGGCTAACCAACACTCCCACTGCACCACCCAGCTAACTTCCCCTGACCAACAACACCTACGTCACGGCTAACCAACACTCCCACTGCACCACCCAGCTAACTTCCCCTGAACACCTACGTCACGGCTAACCAACACTCCCACTGCATCACCCAGCTAACTCCCCCTGACCAACAACACCTACATCACGGCTAACCAACACTCCCACTGCATCACCCAGCTAACTCCCCCTGACCAACTACATCTACGTCACGGCTAACCAACACTCCCACTGCACCACCCAGCTAACTCCCCCTGACCAACTACATCTACGTCACGGCTAACCAACACTCCCACTGCACCACCCAGCTAACTCCCCCTGACCAACTACACCTACGTCACGGCTAACCAACACTCCCACTGCACCACCCAGCTAACTCCCCCTGACCAACTACATCACGGCTAACCAACACTCCCACTGCACCACCCAGCTAACTCCCCCTGACCAACTACATCACGGCTAACCAACACTCCCACTGCACCACCCAGCTAACTCCCCCTGACCAACTACATCACGGCTAACCAACACTCCCACTGCACCACCCAGCTAACTCCCCCTGACCAACTACATCACGGGTAACCAACACTCCCACTGCACCACCCAGCTAACTCCCCCTGTCCAACTACGTCACGGCTAACCAACACTCCCACTGCATAACCCAGCTAAATCCCCCTGTCCAACTACGTCACGGCTAACCAACACTCCCACTGCACCACCCAGCTAACTCCCCCTGACCACCTACACCTACGTCACGGCTAACCAACACTCCCACTGCACCACCCAGCTAACTCCCCCTGACCACCTACACCTACGTCACGCCTAACCAACACTCCCACTGCACCACCCAGCTAACTCCCCCTGACCACCTACACCTACGTCATGGCTAACCAACACTCCCACTGCACCACCCAGCTAACTCCCCCTGACCACCTACACCTACGTCAGGGCTAACCAATACTCCCACTGCACCACCCAGCTAACTCCCCCTGACCACCTACACCTACGTCAGGGCTAACCAACACTCCCACTGCACCACCCAGCTAACTCCCCCTGACCACCTACATCTACGTCATGACTAACCAACACTCCCACTGCATCACCCAGCTAACTCCCCCTGACCACTTACACCTACATCATGACTAACCAACACTCCCACTGCATCACCCAGCTAACTCCCCCTGACCAACTACACCTACGTCATGACTAACCAACACTCCCACTGCACCACCCAGCTAACCCCCCTGACCAACTACATCATGGCTAACCAACACTCCCACTGCACCACCCAGCTGACTCCCCCTGACCAACTACACCTACGTCATGACTAACCAACACTCCCACTGCACCACCCAGCTAACTCCCCCTGACCAACTACACCTACGTCATGACTAACCAACACTCCCACTGCACCACCCAGCTAACTCCCCCTGACCACCTACACCTACGTCAGGGCTAACCAACACTCCCACTGCACCACCCAGCTAACTCCCCCTGACCACCTACATCTACGTCATGACTAACCAACACTCCCACTACATCACCCAGCTAACTCCCCCTGACCACTTACACCTACATCATGACTAACCAACACTCCCACTGCATCACCCAGCTAACTCCCCCTGACCAACTACACCTACGTCATGACTAACCAACTCTCCCACTGCACCACCCAGCTAACCCCTCTGACCAACTACATCATGGCTAACCAACACTCCCACTGCACCACCCAGCTGACTCCCCCTGACCAACTACACCTACGTCATGACTAACCAACACTCCCACTGCACCACCCAGCTAACTCCCCCTGACCAACTACACCTACGTCATGACTAACCAACACTCCCACTGCACCACCCAGCTAACTCCCCCTGACCAACTACATCACGGCTAACCAACACTCCCACTGCACCACCCAGCTAACTCCCCCTGACCAACTACATCACGCCTAACCAACACTCCCACTGCACCACCCAGCTAAGTCCCTAATACTGCCTACACTGACGTAATGTCAAAACAACACTCCCCTGTACCGCCCATCTAACTGTCAACTGTCAAAAAATAACTAACTATAATAAACTATGCTATAAGTAATAAACTTTATTAAAACTATATAGCTATGTCGCTAAAGTTATCATCAATGTTTAAATAATGTGTCACAGAGATGCGCTAAAACGCCAGCGGCACTGGCAAAACCTGCTCGGCCTATCAGGGCTTCTGGAACTCAGTACCTTACCAGAATTGAGCACCCGACCGCCGAAGGACCAGAAAGCTGGGGTCCGCGGCTCAATTCCGGGCCAGGACAGAGTTCCAGGTACCTGGATAGGTCCAGGAGGTTTTGTCGATACTGTCTGCATTTTATTGCATCTCTGTGACAAATGATAATTTGTCATGTAAAATGTAAATTATTTAAATTACTGGAGATAACAAAAGAAATGTAATTGTTGCTTGCTATTTATATGTATCTACCAATCAGCCAATTTTTATGTATCTACCAATCAGCCAATTTTTATGTATCTACCAATCAGCCAATTTTTATGTATCTACCAATCAGCCAATTTTTATGTATCTACCAATCAGCCAATTTATATGTATCTACCAATCAGCCAATTTAATGTATCTACCAATCAGCCAATTTTATGTATCTACCAATCAGCCAATTTTATGTATCTACCAATCAGCCAATTTTATGTATCTACCAATCAGCCAATTTTTATGTATCTACCAATCAGCCAATTTTTATGTATCTAACAATCAGCCAATTTAATGTATCTACCAATTAGCCAATTTAATGTATCTACCAATCAGCCAATTTATATGTATCTACCAATCAGCCAATTTTTATGTATCTACCAATCAGCCAATTTAATGTATCTACCAATCAGCCAATTTATATGTATCTACCAATCAGCCAATTTTCGATATTTTAAATTATATTCAATCTATGGATCGATTTTCCTTCAAACACTCAATGCTATGGAACTATTTGATCAAATTTAACAGAAGACGGAGATCATTATTGAGATCCACATTAATATCTATCTAATATATTTACCCCTTTACATACCCACATGTCAAACCCTTACGTGAGATACAGACCCACACGTCAAACCCTTACGTGACATACATACCCACATGTCAAACCCTTACGTGACATACAGACCCACATGTCAAACCCTTACGTGACATACAGACCCACATGTCAAACCCTTACGTGACATACATACCCAAACGTCAAACCCTTACGTGACATACAGACCCACATGTCAAACCCTTACGTGACATACATACCCACATGTCAAACCCTTACGTGACATACAGACCCACATGTCAAACCCTTACGTGACATACAGACCCACATGTCAAACCCTTACGTGACATACATACCCACATGTCAAACCCTTACGTGACATACATACCCACATGTCAAACCCTTACGTGACATACAGACCCACACGTCAAACCCTTACGTGACATACAGACCCACATGTCAAACCCTTACGTGACATACAGACCCACATGTCAAACCCTTACGTGACATACATACCCACATGTCAAACCCTTACGTGACATACAGACCCACATGTCAAACCCTTACGTGACATACAGACCCACATGTCAAACCCTTACGTGACATACATACCCACATGTCAAACCCTTACGTGACATACATACCCACATGTCAAACCCTTACGTGACATACAGACCCACACGTCAAACCCTTACGTGACATACAGACCCACATGTCAAACCCTTACGTGACATACAGACCCACATGTCAAACCCTTACGTGACATACATACCCACATGTCAAACCCTTACGTGACATACAGACCCACATGTCAAACCCTTACGTGACATACAGACCCACATGTCAAACCCTTACGTGACATACAGACCCACATGTCAAACCCTTACGTGACATACAGACCCACATGTCAAACCCTTACGTGACATACAGACCCACATGTCAAACCCTTACGTGACATACATACCCACATGTCAAACCCTTACGTGACATACAGACCCACATGTCAAACCCTTACGTGACTTACAGACCCACATGTCAAACCCTTACGTGACATACATACCCACATGTCAAACCCTTACGTGACATACATACCCACACGTCAAACCCTTACGTGACATACATACCCACACGTCAAACCCTTACGTGACATACAGACCCACATGTCAAACCCTTACGTGAAATACAGACCCACTTGTCAAACCCTTACGTGACATACAGACCCACATGTCAACCCCTTAAGTGACATACAGACCCACATGTCAAACCCTTACGTGACATACAGACCCACATGTCAAACCCTTACGTGACATACATACCCACATGTCAAACCCTTACGTGACATACAGACCCACATGTCAAACCCTTACGTGACATACAGACCCACATGTCAAACCCTTACGTGACATACAGACCCACATGTCAAACCCTTACGTGACATACATACCCACATGTCAAACCCTTACGTGACATACAGACCCACATGTCAAACCCTTACGTGACATACAGACCCACATGTCAAACCCTTACGTGACATACAGACCCACATGTCAAACCCTTACGTGACATACAGACCCACATGTCAAACCCTTACGTGACATACATACCCACACGTCAAACCCTTACGTGACATACAGACCCACATGTCAAACCCTTACGTGACATACATACCCACATGTCAAACCCTTACGTGACATACAGACCCACATGTCAAACCCTTACGTGACATACATACCCACATGTCAAACCCTTACGTGACATACATACCCACACGTCAAACCCTTACGTGACATACATACCCACACGTCAAACCCTTACGTGACATACATACCCACACGTCAAACCCTTACGTGACATACAGACCCACATGTCAAACCCTTACGTGACATACAGACCCACATGTCAAACCCTTACGTGACATACAGACCCACATGTCAAACCCTTACGTGACATACAGACCCACATGTCAAACCCTTACGTGACATACAGACCCACATGTCAAACCCTTACGTGACATACAGACCCACATGTCAAACCCTTACGTGACATACAGACCCACATGTCAAACCCTTACGTGACATACAGACCCACATGTCAAACCCTTACGTGACATACAGACCCACATGTCAAACCCTTACGTGACATACATACCCACATGTCAAACCCTTACGTGACATACAGACCCACATGTCAAACCCTTACGTGACATACAGACCCACATGTCAAACCCTTACGTGACATACAGACCCACATGTCAAACCCTTACGTGACATACAGACCCACATGTCAAACCCTTACGTGACATACAGACCCACATGTCAAACCCTTACGTGACATACAGACCCACATGTCAAACCCTTACGTGACATACAGACCCACATGTCAAACCCTTACGTGACATACAGACCCACATGTCAAACCCTTACGTGACATACAGACCCACATGTCAAACCCTTACGTGACATACAGACCCACATGTCAAACCCTTACGTGACATACAGACCCACATGTCAAACCCTTACGTGACATACAGACCCACATGTCAAACCCTTACGTGACATACAGACCCACATGTCAAACCCTTACGTGACATACAGACCCACATGTCAAACCCTTACGTGACATACAGACCCACATGTCAAACCCTTACGTGACATACAGACCCACATGTCAAACCCTTACGTGACATACAGACCCACATGTCAAACCCTTACGTGACATACAGACCCACATGTCAAACCCTTACGTGACATACAGACCCACATGTCAAACCCTTACGTGACATACATACTCACATGTCAAACCCTTACGTGACATACAGACCCACATGTCAAACCCTTACGTGACATACAGACCCACATGTCAAACCCTTACGTGACATACAGACCCACATGTCAAACCCTTACGTGACATACAGACCCACATGTCAAACCCTTACGTGACATACAGACCCACATGTCAAACCCTTACGTGACATACAGACCCACATGTCAAACCCTTACGTGACATACAGACCCACATGTCAAACCCTTACGTGACATACAGACCCACATGTCAAACCCTTATGTGACATACAGACCCACATGTCAAACCCTTACGTGACATACATACTCACATATCAAACCCTTACGTGACATACAGACCCACATGTCAAACCCTTACGTGACATACAGACCCACATGTCAAACCCTTACGTGACATACATACCCACATGTCAAACCCTTACGTGACATACATACCCACACATTACATACATATCCATATTTCACACACATCAGACCCAAACCCACAAGTCACATGTTACACCAAGATACACACAGTACACTGTAAGGATACTGTGTTAATGTTATGCATATGTATATATAGAGAATGCATGCAGTCTATTTCCACTCAGTCTCAGACCAACCTTTGACTCTAGATGTATTTGGAGTCTAGATTTGCTGATAGACTGAGGGGACTGTGAGCAGTCAGAGAGTGGGAGCAAAGAGTAGACAGATATTAGATTAGGCATAGAATGTAGGTGTGATAGTATATGGTGTGAGAGTAAGAATGTGCCTATTGTCTACTGTAGTTACTTAAAATAATAAATTGTTTATACACTTGCCCACTATAGTGATTTCTATAAATAAGGAATATTTACACTTCATATTTTGTTATGGCAATTGGAAGTTCATAGATATTAAGCACAATGAATGTAATCAGCTATGTTCCACAATCAGTATAAGGCTTCTTAGATGCAGCTTGGAGCGTGATTAATTTAAGCTTATATACAGGAGGTTACAGTAGATTTATTGGAGAGTTATTGCACAGTTAACATTATGTGCAGTTTATCCTTGTGAGGTTAAATCTGAGGAGCCAGTGTGTTAAAATCGTAACCGGTATAGCACAGAGTGATCACAATGCTTATTTGAGCTTACCGGTGTTTGGTTTGTAGGGCCAGGTGCAGGTGGGTGATCCGTGTTGTTCCTGAGACGGATAACTGTAATCCGGAGTCCCAGACTGGTGTGCTGAGATGAAGGGATCCTGCTTGGTAGCTGAGTTAGTTTGCGGCGTGCAAACTACTCAGAGAAACTGTAATTAATTTGAGCTGACTGGCATCTGTGGAGCCTGCTTTGCTCTGTTTGCAGCGTGTGACTGGGAACAGTACGTATTAACTGAGGCTGCAAGATTTGTTACAAAGTTGTTGAATGAAATCTGTTTAACTTTGTATCGGATTGCTTTGCACAAATCCAAGTTTGTAGATAGAGGATTCTATTGTATTGTAGTTAGAAATCCAGAACTAATTTGGTTAAGGTAATTCAGAGTTAGGTTATAGTACCTTTCTAATCAAAATACTCAGCCCTGAACCAGGAAGAGGGCGTGCCTTATATAGACTCTGAGGTAAGTCTTAAAGGGATATCACAGAAACATGACATACACACCCACACACATCACACCCAGACCCACACACGTCACACCCAGACCCACACACGTCACACCCAGACCCACACACGTCACACCCAGACCCACACACGTCACACCCAGACCCACACACGTCATACCCAGGCCCACACACGTCACACCCAGGCCTACACACGTTATACCCAGACCCACACACATCCCACCCAAGCCTACACACATCACACCCAGACCCACACACATCACACCCAGACCCACACACATCACACCCAGACCCACACACGTCACACCCAGACCCACACACGTCACACCCAGACCCACACACGTCACACCCAGGCCCACACACATCATACCCAGGCCCACACACGTCACACCCACACATTGCACACGTCACACCCAGACCCACACACACGCATTACACACACACTCTACACATCACACACACAGAATTACACACACACACATTACACACACAAACATTACACAAACATCACACACATAACACACACATTACACATCACACATTACACATCACACATTACACACACACACACATCACACCCAGGCCCACACACATCATACCCAGGCCCACATACGTCACACACATCACACCCAGGCCCACACACATGACACCCACACACTGCACACGTCACACCCAGACCCACACACCCACACACACACATTACACACACACTCTACACACACTCTACACATCACACACACAGAATTACACACACACATTACACACACAAACATTACACAAACATCACACACATAACACATCACACATTACACACACACAACACACAAACATCACACACCACACACACACATGAGACAAAGACTTACTTATTGAAGGTTTTCTCTGGGTATTTTGATCCATTACTATTTGTTTTTCATCTTTACAGCCGGAAATATAGATTCTTCAGAATTTAAAATTTGTCATATCAAGGATGACAATATGATCCTAGAAACGCCAACAAGTGTTGATTCCTTCCATGTGGCACTGAAATACCCCAGCTTCTCTCTGATGGGCGTCATCCTGAAATTTGTCAGAAATGTGAGCGAGATGTTTCACATTAAGATCCCCACCCATGCGTGCGTGTTTTTATATCGCAGGTCCAAAACCTTCCATCTGTACATAATGCCCAGGGACCCGTCTATAAAGCAGGTATCTAATACGCAGGTCAAAATAAAAAGATAATAACAAGCACACCGCCAATAACACATAATCTTGTTATTGCATAGGCTGTGCATGCAAAAGAGCAGATGAACGGCTTCCAGTGGATTGACAAACCGCCACAGACCAAAACCGTGTACACCCAACTCAAGTACATAGTGGAACCACCCCCAGAAGGAAAGGTGAAGCCAGAGGTAAGTCTCTCTGAAATTATGAAGTTATATAAAAAGAAAACAAGTGACCCCTGCCCAGCACACCCTATAAAGTTTACAAAAAGTAGTGGGGGCCCATTCTCCATCCATTGCCAACACTCCGCAATCTCACACTATTATTCCAGAAACAAATCCATAAATCCTTTACAATAAAATGATGCGCTATCATAGCTTGGTGGGACCCTGTATCACAATGTGTTACAATCTTCAATCACAGATAAATGATGTCTCTGGGTGTCTCACTATTGGGCATATACTGCTATGGAAAGGAGACGCAGATATTACAAAAAGCACACAATGAAAGTGTAAGTGCACTGGACGTGCAAAAATACACTTATGGCTAGATTACAAGTGGCGCTTTTTCTTTCATGTAATTGGCAAGAGTCCATGAGCTAGTGACATATGGGATATACAATCCTACCAGGAGGGGCAAAGTTTCCCAAACCTCAAAATGCCTATAAATACACCCCTCACCACACCCACAATTCAGTTTTTACAAACTTTGCCTCCTATGGAGGTGGTGAAGTAAGTTTGTGCTAAGATTTCTACGTTGATATGCGCTTCTCAGCATTGTTGAAGCCCGATTCCTCTCAGAGTACAGCGAATGTCAGAGGGACGTGAAGGGAGTATCACTTATTGAATACGATGATTTCCCTAACGGGGGTCTATTTCATAGGTTCTCGGTTATCGGTCGTAGAGATTCATCTCCTACCTCCCTTTTCAGATCGACGATATACTCTCAATTTACCATTACCTCTACTGATAACTGTTTTAGTACTGGTTTGGCTATCTGCTATATGTGGATGGGTGTCTTTCGGTAAGTATGTTTTTTATTACTTAAGACACCTCAGCTATGGTTTGGCACTTTATGCATTTATATAAAGTTCTAAATATATGTATTGTACTTATATTTGCCATGAGTCAGGTTCATGTATTTCCTTCTGCAGACTGTCAGTTTCATATTTGGGGAAAATAAACATTTTTAAGAAATTTTTTTCTTACCTGGGGTTTAGTCTTTTTTTCAATTGACTACTTTTTTGCAAATTGCGGGCGGTATTAGGCCCGCGGGTGTGCCAAATGCTAGACTTTATTGCATCATTCTTGGCGCGAGAATTTTTTTGGCGTGAAAAATATGTCTATGACGCAACTTCGTCATTTCCCGCGTCATAGTTGACGCCGAAGCCTTACACACGGTTGCGTCATTAGTGACGCGAGTGTGTCATTTCCGGTTATTATTCGCACCAAAAAAGTTGTCAGTTACGTTGTGCATCATACTTGGCGCCAAACTTTTTCATTGTTTTAATACCCCATTGCTGTTTGCCTCTTGCCTTTTTCTATGTCAGTGGGCTATGCTATTTGCATTTTTTTCCCATTCCTGAAACTGTCATATAAGGAAATAGATAATTTTGCTTTATATGTTGTTTTTTCTCTTACATTATGCAAGATGTCCCAATCTGATCCTGTCTCAGAAGTTTCTGCTGGAACATTGCTGCCTGACATCGGTTCTACCAAAGCTAAGTGCATTTGTTGTAAGATTGTAGAAATTATTCCACCGAATGTCATTTGTATTAGTTGTCATGATAAACTTTTACATGCAGATAGTGTTTCCATCAGTAATAGTACATTGCCAGTTGCAGTTCCTTCAACTTCTAATGTACATGATATACCTGTAAATTTTAAAGAATTTGTTTCTGATTCTATTCTGAAGGCTTTGTCTGCATTTCCACCTTCTAATAAACGTAAAAGGTCTTTTTAAAACTTCTCATTTAGTTGATGAAGTTTCAAATGACCAACAACATAATAATTCATCCTCTTCTGATGAGGATCTATCTGATTCAGAAGATCCTTCCTCAGACATTGACACTGACAAATCTACTTATTTATTTAAAAAAGAGTATATGCGTTCTTTATTAAAAGAAGTGTTAATTACTTTGGATATTGAGGTAACCAGTCCTATTGACGTTCAGTCTAATAAATGTTTAAATGCTGTTTTTAAACCTCCTGTGGTTTCTCCAGGGGTTTTTCCTATCCCTGATGCTAATTCTGATATGATTTCTAGGGAATGGAATAAGTCAGGTACTTCTTTTATTCCTTCTTCAAGGTTTAAAAAATTGTATCCTTTACCAGCAAATTCTATAAAGTTTTGGGAAAAAATCCCCAAAGTTGATGGGGCTATTTCTACTCTTGCTAAACGTACCACTATTCCTATGGAAGATAGTACTTTCTTTAAAGGGACACTCAGGTTTTATTAAATTTTCATTATTCAGATACAGCATGTAATTTTAAACAACTTTCCAATTTACTTCCATTAAAAATAATGTGCACAGTCTTTTATATTTACACTTTTTTTGAGTCACCAGCTCCTACTGAGCATGTGCAAGAACTCAGACTATACGTATATGCATTTGTGATTGGCCGATTGCTATCACATGGTACAGGGGGAGTGGAAATATACATAACTTTGAAATGTGTTAGAAAAGAATCTACAATTTATTTGAAATTCAGAGTAAATGCTATTGTATTGTCTTGTTATCTTGCATTTGTTGATTATGCAAATCTGCTGTGTTTACTGGTCCTTTAAGGATCCTTTAGATAGGAAGCTTGAATCTTATCTAAGGAAAGCCTATTTATATTCAGGTCATCTTCTCAGACCTGCAATTTCGTTGGCTGATGTTGCGGCTGCATCAACTTTCTGGTTGGAGAATTTAGTGCAACAAGAATTGGATTCTGACATATCTAGCATTACTCGCTTACTGCAATATGCTAATCATTTTATTTGTGATGCCATTTTTAATATTATCAAAATTGATGTTAGATCCATGTCTTTAGCTATTTTAGCTAGAAGAGCTTTGTGGCTTAAATCTTGGAATGCTGATATGACATCTAAATCTAGATTACTATCTATTTCTTTCCAAGGTAATAATTTATTTGGTTCTCAGTTGGATTCTATTATTTCAACTGTTACTGGGGGAAAGGGAGTTTTCTTTCATGTAATTAGCAAGAGTCCATGAGCTAGTGACGTATGGGATATACATTCCTACCAGGAGGGGCAAAGTTTCCCAAACCTCAAAATGCCTATAAATACACCCCTCACCACACCCACAAATCAGTTTTACAAACTTTGCCTCCTATGGAGGTGGTGAAGTAAGTTTGTGCTAGATTCTACGTTGATATGCGCTCCGCAGCAGGTTGGAGCCCGGTTTTCCTCTCAGCGTGCAGTGAATGTCAGAGGGATGTGAAGAGAGTATTGCCTATTTGAAAACCATGGTCTTCCTGTACGGGATCTATTTCATAGGTTCTCTGTTATCGGTCGTAGAGATTCATCTCTTACCTCCCTTTTCAGATTGACGATATACTCTTATATATACCATTACCTCTACTGATTCTCGTTTCAGTACTGGTTTGGCTTTCTACTACATGTAGATGAGTGTCCTGGGGTAAGTAAGTTTTATTTTCTGTGACACTCTAAGCTATGGTTGGGCACTTTTATATAAAGTTCTAAATATATGTGTTCAAACATTTATTTGCCTTGATTCAGGATGTTCAACGTTCCTTATTTCAGACAGTCAGTTTCATATTTGGGGTAATGCATATGAATAAATCAATTTTTTTCTTACCTTAAAATTTGACTTTTTCCCTGTGGGCTGTTAGGCTCGCGGGGGCTGAAAATGCTTCATTTTATTGCGTCATTCTTGGCGCTGACTTTTTTTCTTGGTTTCCGGCGTCATACGTGTCGCCGGAAGTTGCGTCATTTTTGACGTTTTTTTGCACCAAAAGTGTCGGCGTTCCGGATGTGGCGTCATTTTTGGCGCCAAAAGCATTTAGGCGCCAAATAATGTGGGCGTCTTTTTTGGCGCTAAAAAATTTGGGCGTCACTATTGTCTCCACATTATTTTAGTCTCTTTGTTTATTGCTTCAGGTTGCTAGAAGCTTGTTCACTGGCATTTTTTCCCATTCCTGAAACTGTCATTTAAGGAATTTGATCAATTTTGCTTTATATGTTGTTTTTTCTATTACATATTGCAAGATGTCCCAGATTGACCCTGAGTCAGAAGATACTTCTGGAAAATCGCTGCCTGATGCTGGATCTACCAAAGTTAAGTGTATTTGCTGTAAACTTGTGGTATCTGTTCCTCCAGCTGTTGTTTGTAATGAATGTCATGACAAACTTGTTAATGCAGATAATATTTCCTTTAGTAATGTTACATTACCTGTTGTTGTTCCATCAACATCTAATACTCAGAGTGTTCCTGTTAACATAAGAGATTTTGTTTCTAAATCCATTAAGAAGGCTATGTCTGTTATTCCTCCTTCTAGTAAACGTAAAAGGTCTTTTAAAACTTCTCATTTTTCAGATCAATTTTTAAATGAACATCATCATTCTGATTCTGATAATGATTCCTCTGGTTCAGAGGATTCTGTTTCAGAGGTTGATGCTGATAAATCTTCATATTTATTCAAAATGGAATTTATTCGTTCTTTACTTAAAGAAGTCTTAATTGCATTAGAAATAGAGGATTCTGGTCCTCTTGATACTAAATCTAAACGTTTAAATAAGGTTTTTAAATCTCCTGTAGTTATTCCAGAAGTTTTTCCTGTCCCTGATGCTATTTCTGAAGTAATCTCCAGGGAATGGAATAATTTGGGTAATTCATTTACTCCTTCTAAACGTTTTAAGCAATTATATCCTGTGCCATCTGACAGATTAGAGTTTTGGGACAAAATCCCTAAGGTTGATGGGGCTATCTCTACTCTTGCTAAACGTACTACTATTCCTACGGCAGATAGTACTTCCTTTAAGAATCCTTTAGATAGGAAAATTGAATCCTTTCTAAGAAAAGCTTACTTATGTTCAGGTAATCTTCTTAGACCTGCTATATCTTTAGCGGATGTTGCTGCAGCTTCAACTTTTTGGTTGGAAGCTTTAGCGCAACAAGTAACAGATCATAATTCTCATAGCATTGTTAATCTTCTTCATAAAAGTCTGTAGAAGCAGAAAAAAGAGAGGCGCCTTATGGGACAGTATCGTAGTACAGTGGTAAGGGCAGGAGACAGCACACACAACGAGTCAGGATACTCACAAAAATGATGGCATAAACGTATGCCTCACTAGACAGGACGGGACCTTAGTCGCCCGCCAGACGGACCAATGGAAAGATAGATCCGGAACTCCAGGGTCCAATCCACAGCTACAGGAGGTAGAATCGTCAGAGGAACGAGTATCCTGTGATAGGACCAATTGCTGTTACCAATCAAAAAACGGTATACAAAAGAGCGGGGATATCGTAAAAGCTAATTTATTAAAATCACTGTTAAAACATATAGTTTATATTTCATATAAACTATATGTTTTAACAGTGATTTTAATAAATTAGCTTTTACGATATCCCCGCTCTTTTGTATACCGTTTTTTGGTTGGTCCGGTTACCCGCCACTCATACTAAGAGCTAACAGCAATTGGTCCTATCACGGGCTACTCGTTCCTCTGACGATTCTACCTCCTGTAGCTGCGGATTGGACCCTGGAGTTCCGGATCTATCTTTCCATTGGTCCGTCTGGCGGGCGACTAAGGTCCCGTCCTGTCTAGTGAGGCATACGTTTATGCCATCATTTTTGTGAGTATCCTGACTCGTTGTGTGTGCTGTCTCCTGCCCTTACCACTGTACTACGATACTGTCCCATAAGGCGCCTCTCTTTTTTCTGCTTCTACAGACTTTTACAACTATTCCTCTCCAAGAGTGCTGCCGTATCATATTGGTTGCTGGCTGTTCCAGGAACTTCGCTTTCCCTGAGATTGTTATTTAAGCTGGGTCTTGTTCATCAGCTGTGCGCACCTCCATAGGATTCATCCTTCATTATCTTCATTAATCTTCTTCAACATGCTAATAACTTTATTTGTGATGCCATCTTTGATATCATTAGGGTTGATGTCAGGTATATGTCTCTAGCCATTTATAATAAATAAATAAATTATTTGGTTCACAGTTGGATTCTATTATCTCAACTGTTACTGGAGGGAAAGGAACTTTTTTACCACAGGATAAAAAATCTAAAGGTAAATTTAGGTCTAATAATCGTTTTCGTTCCTTTCGTCACAATAAGGAACAAAAGCCTGATCCTTCACCCACAGGAGCGGTATCAGTCTGGAAACCATCTCCAGTCTGGAATTAATCCAAGCCTTTTAGAAAACCAAAGCCAGCTCCAAAGTCAACATGAAGGTGCGGCCCTCATTCCAGCCCAGCTGGTAGGGGGCAGATTACGATTTTTCAAAGAAATTTGGATCAATTCAATTCACAATCTTTGGATTCAGAACATTGTTTCAGAAGGGTACAGAATTGGCTTCAAGATAAGGCCTCCTGCAAAAAGATTTTTTCTTTCCTGTGTCCCAGTAAATCCAGCGAAGGCTCAAGCATTTCTGAAATGTGTTTCAGATCTAGAGTTGGCTGGAGTAATTATGCCAGTTCCAGTTCTGGAACAGGGACTGGGGTTTTATTCAAATCTCTTCATTGTACCAAAGAAGGAGAATTCCTTCAGACCAGTTCTGGATTTAAAAATATTGAATCGTTATGTAAGGATACCAACATTCAAAATGGTAACTATAAGGACTATCCTGCCTTTTGTTCAGCAAGGGCATTATATGTCCACAATAGATTTACAGGATGCATATCTGCATATTCCGATTCATCCAGATCACTTTCAGTTTCTGAGATTCTCTTTCCTAGATAAGAATTAACAGTTTGTGGCTCTGCCGTTTGGCCTAGCAACAGCTCCAAGGATTTTTACAAAGGTTCTCGGTGCCCTTCTGTCTGTAATCAAAGAACAGGGTATTGTGGTATTTCCTTATTTGGACGATATCTTGGTACTTGCTCAGTCTTCACATTTAGCAGAATCTCATACGAATCGACTTGTATTGTTTCTTCAAGATCATGGTTGGAGGATCAATTTACCGAAAAGTTCATTGATTCCTCAGACAAGGGTAACCTTTTTAGGTTTCCAGATAGATTCAGTGTCCATGACTCTGTCACTAACGAACAAGAGACGTATAAAATTGATTTCAGCTTGTCGAAACCTTCAGTCTCAATCATTCCCTTCGGTAGCCTTATGCATGGAAATTCTAGGTCTTATGACTGCTGCATCGGATGCGATCCCCTTTGCTCGTTTTCACATGCGACCTCTTCAGCTCTGTATGCTGAACCAGTGGTGCAGGGATTACACAAAGATATCTCAATTGATATCTTTAAAACCGATTGTACGACACTCTCTGACGTGGTGGACAGATCACCATTGTTTAGTTCAGGGGGCTTCTTTTGTTCTTCTGACCTGGACTGTGATTTCAACAGATGCAAGTCTGACAGGTTGGGGAGCTGTTTGGGGGTCTCTGACAGCACAAGGGGTTTGGGAATCTCAGGAGGTGAGATTGCCAATCAATATTTTGGAACTCCGTGCAATTTTCAGAGCTCTTCAGTCATGGCCTCTTCTAAAGAGAGAATCGTTCATTTGTTTTCAGACAGACAATGTCACAACTGTGGCATATATCAATCATCAAGGAGGGACTCACAGCCCTCTGGCTATGAAAGAAGTATCTCGAATACTGGTATGGGCGGAATCCAGCTCCTGTCTAATTTCTGCGGTTCATATCCCAGGTATAGACAATTGGGAAGCGAATTATCTCAGTCGCCAAACGTTACATCCGGGCGAATGGTCTCTTCACCCAGAGGTATTTCTTCAGATTGTTCAAATGTGGGGGCTTCCAGAAATAGATCTGATGGCTTCTCATCTAAACAAAAAACTTCCCAGGTATCTGTCCAGATCCAGGGATCCTCAGGCGGAAGCAGTGGATGCATTGTCACTTCCTTGGAAGTATCATCCTGCCTATATCTTTCCGCCTCTAGTTCTTCTTCCAAGAGTAATCTCCAAGATTCTGAAGGAATGCTCGTTTGTTCTGCTGGTGGCTCCAGCATGGCCTCACAGGTTTTGGTATGCGGATCTTGTCCGGATGGCCTCTTGCCAACCGTGGACTCTTCCGTTAAGACCAGACCTTCTGTCACAAGGTCCTTTTTTCCATCAGGATCTCAAATCCTTAAATTTGAAGGTATGGAGATTGAACGCTTGATTCTTAGTCAAAGAGGTTTCTCTGACTCTGTGATTAATACTATGTTACAGGCTCGTAAATCTGTATCTAGGAAGATATATTATCGAGTCTGGAAGACTTACATTTCTTGGTGTCTTTCTCATCATTTTTCCTGGCATTCTTTTAGAATTCCGAGAATTTTACAGTTTCTTCAGGATAGTTTGGATAAAGGTTTGTCTGCAAGTTCCTTGAAAGGACAAATCTCTGCTCTTTCTGTTCTTTTTCACAGAAAGATTGCTAATCTTCCTGATATTCATTGTTTTGTACAAGCTTTGGTTCGTATAAAACCTGATATTAAGTCAATTTCTCCTCCTTGGAGTTTGAATTTGGTTCTGGGGGCTCTTCAAGCTCCTCCGTTTGAACCTATGCATTCACTGGACATTAAATTACTTTCTTGGAAAGTTTTGTTTCTTTTGGCCATCTCTTCTGCTAGAAGAGTTTCTGAATTATCTGCTCTTTCTTGTGAGTCTCCTTTTCTGATTTTTCACCAGGATAAGGCGGTGTTGCGAACTTCTTTTAAATTTTTTCCTAAGGTTGTGAATTCTAACAACATTAGTAGAGAAATTGTGGTTCCTTCATTGTGTCCTAATCCTAAGAATTCTAAGGAGAGATCATTGCATTCTTTGGATGTAGTTAGAGCTTTGAAATATTATGTTGAAGCTACTAAGAATTTCCGAAAGACTTCTAGTCTATTTGTTATCTTTTCCGGTTCTAGGAAAGGTTAGAAGGCCTCTGCCATTTCTTTGGCATCTTGGTGAAATCTTTAATTCATCATGCTTATGTCGAGTCGGGTAAAACTCCGCCTCAAAGGATTACAGCTCATTCTACTAGGTCAGTTTCTACTTCCTGGGCGTTTAGGAATGAAGCTTCGGTTGATCAGATTTGCAAAGCAGCAACTTGGTCTTCTTTGCATACTTTTACTAAATTCTACCATTTTGATGTGTTTTCTTCTTCTGAAGCAGTTTTTGGTAGAAAAGTACTTCAGGCAGCTGTTTCAGTTTGATTCTTCTGCTTATAATTTCAGTTTTTTTCATTATAAGATTTAAACTTTATTTTGGGTGTGGATTATTTTCAGCGGAATTGGCTGTCTTTATTTTATCCCTCCCTCTCTAGTGACTTTTGCGTGGAAGATCCACATCTTGGGTAGTCATTATCCCATATGTCACTAGCTCATGGACTCTTGCTAATTACATGAAAGAAAACATAATTTATGTAAGAACTTACCTGATAAATTCATTTCTTTCATATTAGCAAGAGTCCATGAGGCCCACCCTTTTTTGTGGTGGTTATGATTTTTTTGTATAAAGCACAATTATTCCAATTCCTTATTTTTTTTTTTTTATGCTTTCGCACTTTGTCTTATCACCCCACTTCTTGGCTATGCGTTAAACTGATTTGTGGGTGTGGTGAGGGGTGTATTTATAGGCATTTTGAGGTTTGGGAAACTTTGCCCCTCCTGGTAGGAATGTATATCCCATACGTCACTAGCTCATGGACTCTTGCTAATATGAAAGAAATTAATTTATCAAGTAAGTTCTTACATAAATTATGTGTTTCTGCCTCAGGATAAAAAACCTAAGGGCAAATCTAAGGCTTCTAACCGTTTTAGTTCCTTTCGTCAAAATAAGGAACAAAAACCCAATCCTTCCCCCAAGGAATCTGTTTCCAATTAGAAGCCTTCCTCAAATTGGAATAAATCCAAGCCATTTAAGAAACCAAAGTCAGACCCTTAGTCCGCATGAAGGTGCGGCCCTCATTCAAGCTCAGCTGGTAGGGGGCAGATTAAGGTTTTTCAAGGATATTTGGATAAATTCTGTCCAAAATCAATGGATTCAGAGCATTGTCTCTCAAGGGTATCGAATAGGATTCAGAGTAAGACCTCCTGTGAGAAGATTTTTTTCTCTCACATATCCCAGCAAATCCAGTAAAAGCTCAGGCTTTCCTGAAGTGTGTTTCAGACCTGGAGTCTTCAGGAGTAATCATGCCAGTTCCATTTCAGGAACAAGGTTTGGGGTTTTATTCAAATCTATTCATTGTCCCAAAGATGGAAACATTATTCAGACCAGTTCTGGATCGTTATGTAAGAGTACCAACTTTCAAGATGGTGACTATAAGGACTATTCTGCCTTTTGTCCAGCGAGGACATTATATGTCTACAATAGACTTACAGGATGCTTACCTTCATATTCTGATTCATCCAGAACATTATCAGTTCCTGAGATTCTCTTTTCTAGACAAGCATT
>NC_069500.1:4018054-4078751 GCF_027579735.1 Bombina bombina
CATGGTTTTAGAGGATTGCGAGAAACTTCTCAAATCAACGGTCAAAAAGAAAAATTGCTCATTTTACAGACACAAAAAAGCATTATATAGTTTACAGAATAATCCAAACATTGTAATTCGTGATGCAGATAAGGGAGGAGGCATCATAATCCAAGATTACACCAAAGAAGCAGAGAGAATTTTAGGGGACACCAATTATTATCAAACTCTCTCCAGAGACCCCACTCCCCTCTTCTCACTAACTTATCAAAAATTAATAGGTAAGGGATCACTGCAGGGAATACTAAACAAAGAAGAAAGAGAATTTTTGAAAATAGATAATCCCAGTATCGCACACTACTACCATCTCCCCAAAATCCACAAGGACAAAAATAACCCTCCCGGACGTCCAATCATAGCCGGGATAGGTAATTTAACTTACAATTTATCATTCTATATAGATCAATTTTTACAGAAGTTTGTAATAAATCTTCCGTCTTATATTAGGGATAGCACCCATCTTTTACAACTATTACAAAACCTGACCCTCACAAATACAAAGAAATTTTGGATAACTTGTGATGTCAGCTCTTTGTATTCAAACATTGCTCACGATCTTGGAGTGGCGGCAGTATCTCACTTTTTAGAACAGGACCCATATTTACCCAAAGAGCAAAGAGCATACATCTTGGAATGTATTAAGTACATTTTACAACATAACTATTTTCTTTATTTAGACCGATTTTATTTGCAGATTAGGGGGACGGCCATGGGTACCAGGTTCGCCCCAAGTTTTGCCAATCTCTTTATGGGATTATTTGAGGAGGTATACATTCACCACGCGGAACTTGGGGCGAGCCTGGTATTCTATGGCCGTTACATAGACGATCTTATATTCATTTGGAATGGTAGCCTGGAATCAGCAGAATTATTACTTACACGACTCAACAATAATGATATGGGAATCACATTCACGGCCAATATACAATCTGAATCAATAAATTATTTAGATCTAGTACTCAGTTGGGGACCAAATGAGACCATAATGTCCAAATCGTTCTTTAAGGATGTTGATAGCAACAGCTATTTGGAATACTACAGTAACCATCATAGAAGTTGGATTAATAATGTCCCTTATAGTCAGTTCAGACGCATCAGGAGGAACTGTTCGGATTACAAAACCTTTCTGGAACAGAGTCAGACCCTATATAACAGATTCATAGAGAAAAGCTATCCGGCTCACATTTTAGATAATGCACTAACGAGAACTAAACGGTTAGATAGAAATGAAATATTATTCAATAATAACAATATTAATCCAGCAATTGACATATCAACAAATCAGGGAAATATTATGTTTATCACTCAATATAACAACAGCTTTCAAAAAATACAACAGATAATTTATAAACACTGGCATGTGATCCAAAGGGATCCCATACTAAGAAATATTGTACAAGACAGACCAAAGATTGTTTACAGGAGAGCCCCAACCCTAAGAAGCAGATTAGCACCAAGTAAAATCGTCAAACACACCCAACAACAAACCGAAAATATTACTAAATTCAAGAAAGGCTTTTTTGGTTTACAGGGAGTATATAAGTGTGGAAAAACGGGATGCAACTCTTGTCAATATATTAAATCTGGCACTAAATTATTCAAGTCTCATACCACTGGAGACACATATTCCATCCAGGGTTTCTATAATTGTAATACTTCTTTTGTTGTATACCTGTTAGAGTGTGTATGCGGCCTACAATATGTAGGCCGCACCTCTAGGAAAGTCAAAACAAGGTGGGGGGAACACTACCGTAACTGTAAAAATTGCAAGAAAATGAAAGTCAAACATAGTGTCCCTAACCATTGTCTAACAAAACATCCAAACCTTTTGGATTTTCAAGTTGAAAACACTGTTTCCTGAAGGTTTAAACGCCAACTTAGACCTAGCAGCTTCAATTAAAATACATTCCTAAAATATTTTCACAATATTAATTTAACATACACTTCTCACACCATTCTACGTTTATCCTAGTGACAGAGACATACTTGGCACATACAATATTCTCATGAGATATTAATGCCTTTACATTATACTTTGACACCTACGTGACACACCCAGTGCATTTTTCTAATCACACATCATACACCAAGTACATTTTCTTACAAAAGTTAAAATCGCAATAATTCCTAAAGTCCATATGAACCTGAATGGTTTTTATGCTCTAAATAATAATTATTTTTAACAGCCTATCATAATATTGATTATACGATATCAGTGGACACCAGTCCTTAATATATACATTAGGGAATAAACATAAGCAACACCTTTGAACTGCATATACACTTTCCTTATCATGTACCAAGTTAATCTATTAGTTAGGATTCCTAGACAATATGTATACTAGGATACTATACCTGAATACATTTTCAATCACATACCATACACCAAGTATATTATTTTATATACTAAAGTTAGAATCACAATAATTCTTAATAGTTCAGATGACTTTTTATGGTTTATATGCTTTAAATAGCAATAATTTATAATACCGATTTAAGCATTAATCATATGACAATACTGGTTACCAGCCCTTAATAGACACACTAGTGTCTATTTTATTTATTCACAGTCATTTGAGAAATCAATATACCAATAAATTATTCTATGACAAACTCAAAAACGAATTCAACCTATTATAACCACATATTAAAATATAATATTTTTTTTTTTTTAAGAAATAAAGTCTCTATTAGATTTTAGATTTTATTTCTTTTATTCTTTCAGTCAATCATAGAGACTTGTCAATTCACGACTAGAATCTAGAATTAATATACTATTTCTCTTGTTAAGTGTAGTCAGTCCACGGGTCATCCATTACTTATGGGATTATATCTCTTCCCCAACAGGAAGTTGCAAGAGGATCACCCAAGCAGAGCTGCTATATAGCTCCTCCCCTCACATGTCATATCCAGTCATTCTCTTGCAACCTAACTAAAGATAGGTCGTTGTGAGAGGTCTGTGGTGTTTTTAAACTTAGTTTATTTCTTCAATCAAAAGTTTGTTATTTTAAATGGCACCGGAGTGTGCTGTTTGTTTCTCAGGCAGCATTAGAAGAAGAATCTGCCTGCGTTTTCTATGATCTTAGCAGACGTAACTAAGATCCACTGGCTGTTCTCGCACATTCTGAGGAGTGAGGTAACTTCAGAAAAGGGGAATAGCATGCAGGGCCCCCCTGCAAACGAGGTATGTGCAGTAAATTATTTTTCTAAGCAATGGAATTGACTGAGAAAATACTGCTGATACCAATGTAATGTAAGTTCAGCCTTAAATGCAGTGGTAGCGACTGGTATTAGGCTGATGAGTGTGTGTACACTGAAGTATTTTTCTAGGGATGGAATTTGACTCAGAAAATACTGTTAATACTGAAGTAATGTATGAGCCTTAACTGCAGTAACAGCGACTGGTAGCAGGCTTATTAATAACACTTCATAACTTTTATAATGTATGTTCAAAACGTTTACTGGCATGTTAATCGTTTTTTGTGAGGTACTTGGTGATAAAACTTATTGGGGCATGATTTTTACCACATGGCTAACTTTTGTTTCTGCATAGAAACAGTTAACTGAGCTTCCCCACTGTTGTAATATGAGTGGGAGGGGCCTATTTTAGTGCTTTTTTGCGCAGTAAAAATTCAGTCACAGTCTTCCTACTTCATCCTCCATGATCCAGGACGTCTCTAGAGAGCTCAGCGGTCTTCAAAATTCATTTTGAGGGAGGTAATCAGTCACAGCAGACCTGTGACAGTGTGTTTGACTGTGATAAAAACGTTAATTATTAAATTGTTATCCGTTTTTGGGTATTAAGGGGTTAATCATCCATTTGCTGGTGGGTGCAATCTTTTGCTAACTTAATACATTTACTGTGAAAATTTGGTTGCTATAACTAATTTGGTTCATTGTTATTTCAACTGTGACAGCTTTTTGTGCTTCTTAAAGGCACAGTAGCGTTTTTTATATTGCTTGTAAATTTATTTGAAAATAATTTTCCAAGCTTGCTAGTCTCATTGCTAGTCTGTTTAAACATGTCTGACACAGATGAATCTGTTTGTTCTTTTTTTTTTTTTTTTTTAAATATCTTTATTAAGCATAGCCATTTAAGTAACAGAATAAGTCAAAAATCGAAGAAAATAACATCTGTTAAGCATATATACGTCTCGCAGGACGCTCACAGTCTCACAGGACCACCATAAGACATTAATATGTCAATACAAAACAACAATTTTAGACAGTCGTGAGAAATGTTAATAAAATTTCTGTATCCAATAGAGACTACATAAATTAATAGAATGGCTAATTTTCAAAATTAGATTAAATAATAAAATAACAAAACAACAACAACAACAAAAAAACACAAAACAAAACAAAAAAATTTTTTTTTGAAGAACAAAATCCACCCCTCCTCCTCATATAACCCAAAGTGCAAATCACTATCTAAAGTAACTAATCTCTGTCAAGGTTTATTCCACCAAATTTCTATTTCTAATCCAGGTATCTGGAAATCCTCCATGTAGGACTAACTCTGCGAAGCTCACTGAAGCCAGAAAGGGTCTCAGAATCTGTCTCTGCACCGCACTTGGTTATGTCTTAATGACCGGGGCCCAGCCTATTAAGAACTCTTTAATTTTTCTTTTGGATACAAACTGACAATGAAAGGATTCAAAAATAATCTGGGCTTGAATATCCCCTAAAACTTGTGTCAAACTGCGGGGAGTCTTTACAATCCACTTTTTAAAAATATTATACCTAACTGTTAATATAATTGTATTTAGAATCCGCTTTCTCTCCCTTCCTCTTATCTCCGGAAGTAACAACACTATATTTTCAAGAGAGAAAGTGGTTGAACTTGCAAAGACCCTGTTATACCAAAATTGGACTTTCAACCATAATTGAGAGATCTTTGGACAGGCCCATAACATGTGGCAAAGGTCAGCCCGGGTAAATGCGCAGTGTTCACAACGGAAATTTTTATTAGGAAAATATTTAGCCATTGAGGCCGGAGATAAATATGAATTATTTAATAATTTTAAGTGAGATTCTTTCCAGTTTGTAGGTATAGGCAGTTTCGCCACTCTCGCAAGACTATTACTTATTCCCTCCGGATCTATAGAACTAATGTAAGGGTGCCAGAACTTAATCCGTTTGTCTTCCTGCAGTATACCTTGCTTAGTCAACATAATATCATAGATTAGTGAAATTGAGGAATCACCATGAATGAATTTCCTAATACAGGTCTTAAGTTCGGTCCAATCAGCTCTCTCACCAGTATGCCAATTCTGGGCATTAACGAAATTGTTCCCTAATTGTTTCCCATGGAAACATCAGTAAATCGTCATCAAGTAATTGATGAACATATTCTAATCCTTTAGCCTGCCATTCAGAGAAGCATTTCTGGTCTAAGCCGGGAAGGAACTGGGGATTCCCCCTGATTGGTAGGTAATCCGAAAAAGAAGAATCAATTTTGAGCAGTTTACAAAGTCTATACCAAGCAATAATAATATTCCTAAACGAGCTTAATGCCGATACCTCTGACGGGAGAGACTGAGGAGTACAATGAATCAGGGCTTTCAGCGACCATGGTTCCACAAAATATGAGTCCAGATCAAAGGAAGTCACTAACTCAGCCCGAGAGATCCAATCAAGAATAATTGTAAAGTCTAATATTTGGCAAAGCCAATCCTGCGCCAGTGTATTTTTGCGCAAGCCTATTAAGCGATAATCGAGGCTTCTTAGATTTCCATATAAACTTTGAGAACCAGGCTGCCAGTTTCTTCAAGTCCTTATTCAGAATCAACAGAGGTAGATTTTGCAGGTAATAAAGAATTTTTGGAAAGATTATGGTTTTAATCAAAGTAACAGAGGCTGTAAGTGATAAAGGAAATGCTGTCCAAATCTTAAGATCCTCTTGGATTTTCTGAAATAGCCCACCAAAGTTGGCCTGGTACCACAATTTCGGATTTCTATTGATCTCTAATCCCAAATAACGAACCGCGTCTACTTCATGAAAGATTGTTACATGTTGGTTTGGACACAGCGTCCCAAGCCACATCAATTCTCTCTTCTCCATGTTGATCTTATAGCCTGCAAATGTACTAAATTGATTAATCACCGCTATCACGTTTGGGATAGTATCAACAGGTTTATTAAGAAAGAGTAAGATGTCATCTGCATAGAGTAGTATTTTCAGACTCTGACTTCCTAACGGGATCCCTGGCAGGATCTCACGTAACTTAATGGCTAAGGGTTCTAATACTATATTAAAAAGCAGAGGAGAAAGCGGGCAGCCCTGTCTTGTTCCTCTTTGAAGATGGATCTCAGGAGAAATCGTACCATTGACTAATAAATATGAGATAGGGTTCTGATAAATCTTACGGATAAAGTCAGGGAAGTTACCGATAAAACCAAATTTACAAAGAGCTGAAAACATATGCTTCCAAGAGATGCAATCAAATGCTTTTACTGCGTCTAAGGTAAGAACCGCTATATTTTTTAAATCAGACCTCTCCCTGCCCTGTTCTGAGTTCCAGATAAAATCAACTAAAATTGTTAGTTTCCTTATATTCTTAGAAGAACACCGAGAAGGCATGAAACCCACCTGGTCTGCATGGATAAGTTTCTCCAGACATAACACCAATCTACAAGATAGAATAGAAGCAAGTATTTTATAGTCAGCGTTAAGAACTGAAATAGGCCTATAAGAGTCCGGGTCTTCTGTATTTTTCCCTTTTTTGAGAATTAATGAGATGTTAGCGGCCGAAAAAATCGAGGAGGGTATAATACCCGATATATAATAACTATTATATAGCTTTTCTAATATAGGGACTAGTAGATCAGATAGAGTTTTATAGAATTCTATAGGTAATCCATCAGGACCTGCTGCCTTATTCAATTTTGCCCTAGATATCGCACTACTAATCTGTTCAGCTGAAATAGGGGCATTCAACATATCTAGCTCGTCAAGTTGAATTTTGGGTACCGAGATCGAGGACCAGAAGTTTGTTTCATTGTCATGATTAACATCTCCTTCTGCATATAAAGAACGGTAAAAATCATGAAAAATTCCTGCGATTTCAGCTGTGTCTGATGTACATTTGCCCCTGTGCTGTATCACAGGGATAAGATTTTTATTTTTCTTGGCTTTAACTAATCTCGCGAGACTTTTAGCTGAGGTGCCATGAATGCTCTTAAATCGAAGATTGATTTTTAACTCTTCTTCCTGATGTTTTTGACGCAACACTTAATCTTCTCTCTTTCTTGGCAATTACATATAAGTTCCAGTTATTCCTGGTACGCTGACACCGATAGTTCCTAAAAGCATTCCTTACCTGGTTAGATAATTGGACATCTCTGGCCCTTATTTTTTTATTCCTAGCATACAGGAATCCCTTAATTTCACCCCGTAAAACCGCTTTACCAGCTTCCCAGAAAGTTTGAATTTTATGCCGATAGGCTGAATTAAACCCTGAGTATTCCTCCCATTTTTCTTTCAACCAACCGGTAAATCTAGGATCATTAGATAAAAACCTGGGATAAAATAGTCTAGGGCTCCTAGCGCCAATCTTGTCTTGCGAGAGCAGCGAAACTGAAATTATTGCATGATCTGAGATCATAATCTCTCCAATCTCTGCCTCTAGACTACCACTAGAGGAAGAGACTGAAATCAAGAACAAATCTATGCGAGAAAATGTTCTATGCGCCTTAGATTCACAGGTAAAATTTTGTAAATCCGGATTCAACCTGCGCCACACATCATGGACCTGTAACTTTTGACAAAATTTCAAAAAATATTTTGAACTTCTCTTATTCTCCGACATATTTTTAGATGAAAGTCTGTCAATTTCCGGATATAAGGTCATATTAAAATCCCCCCCCCAATTATTAAGTTCTCTTTGACATAAGGAAATAACTTAATTTTAATTTTATCCCAAAATTCAGGATTAAATTTATTGGGGCCATAAATATTACACAAAATAAATTTGGTCTTATTTATACAGATGTGTAAAATAATAAATCTAGCTTCAGGATCTATCTCAGCCAGAATAATCTTATAATCCAGGGACTTGTTTAAAAGAATTGCAACCCCACATTTCCTACCTTTGACTGAAGAAGCAATCACCTCCCCTACCCATTTAATCTTAAATTTATTAGCTTCATGGACATGAGATGAGTTTCTTGGAGGAAGGAAATATCAGCGTTCTCCCTTGCTAGGAGTTTAATAATAAGTTTACGTTTAGAGGGCGATGAGATTCCTCCCACATTCCAAGAGGTTATCTTAATGTCCATTAATTAACAAGAAGAGCTTATTTCTATGAGTATTAATTAGGAGGAGGAGGGGAGAAAAGAAACAAGGAGAAGAAAAAAAAAAAAAGAAAAAATTTTAAAACACAAAACTGTAAATATAAGGTTACTAAACAACAAAAAAGGCCCCCATATCTTTCCAGGACTAAATAAAAAATCTACACTTTTGGACGTCTGCTGATCAATTTTATCATAAACAATATCCCTTGTCAATATGTACCTCAGATTTCCAAAAAACACTTGCGTCCTAGACAATAATTTACTCAGAGCTTATACTGGCTAATGTCGACCTTATTTATCTTTGAGAAATTCTTTTACTTCCCTCACCTCAGAGAAGGTCAGGCGAGAGCCCTCATACTCAACTATTATTTTAGCTGGATAAATCATTCGGGCTTGTAGACCTTTATTAATAAGCTGAGTACAAAGG
The DNA here is from genome assembly GCF_027579735.1 of Bombina bombina. Classification (NCBI taxonomy): domain Eukaryota; kingdom Metazoa; phylum Chordata; class Amphibia; order Anura; family Bombinatoridae; genus Bombina; species Bombina bombina. The sequence continues at coordinate 4,026,816 of NC_069500.1, forward strand.
GGGGCCATCGTCCGCCTCCTCTGTGAGGTCTCTATAGAGAAGTCTTGAAATAGGAGGACTTTATTATTACCAAAAATTAGAGGTTCTTTCAATTTTTTAAATAGCTGCATTACTTCAATTTTGTCTTGAAAATTTAATATTTTACATATACACATTCTACTTCTGCCCAGGGCTGACTCAAGGTTTTTTTTTGTACCAATTCTATGGGCTCTCTCAACCATGATGGGCAATCTGGATTGTGGGACTCCCAGTCTCTGAGGCAGTATCAAAGATGTAAAATGTAAAATGCAACAAATCCTCAAATTCATTAGATTCTGGGAGACCCACAATTCTGATGTTATTTCTTCTCGCCCTGTCTTCCAGGTCATCAAGACGTCCCTGGAGGCTATTGAGTCCTGTTGGGTAATTATACTGTCTTGGGCATTGACCTGATCCTCCAGGTCCGAGATCCTGATCTCAGCTTCCTGCATTCTAGTAGAAAATTGTTTAACCTCTGCTGACAACGCTGAGATTTCAGACGAAATTGAACCCAGCTCTTTTTTAATAATATCGAATTGAGGTGAAAATAAATCAGATAGTTGGGCAATCAGAGTGTCAGCAGAATTAGACAATGGTTCTATTGTATTATCCAAACTGGCTTCTAGAGCCTTAGTTTTTTTTTCTTTAACTTTGCTCGGCATTCTGGGAGAAGAAGATTTCCCCTGTGATAGAAATTTGTCCATAAATTATAAAGAACAATATGGAAGTGAGATAAACGTGCGTGCAGCAGGAAAACAAAAGTGAGGGAGAAAAAAAAAAAAAAAAACACAAATAGTGATACCGAGGTACCGGGACAACCCGCAACCTCCTTGTGGATAAGTGTATTTAATTAGTATTTAGGATATGCCTCTGAGACATATAATAGTGAAAAGGGAAAGACCAGGAAAAAAAAAAAAAAAAAGGTGCAGTGCTCTGGTGTACACCTTAACAATACGTGAAAAAAGGTAAAGACCACAAAAAACTTATCCCAACAGCCACATTCGTGTATAAAAGCTCTTAATTTAGAATTCACTAGCGAAATATATGTGATTTATCAAATACCCCCCAACACAGAACAAAACGGGTGGATTTAAAGAAGAGGATTCACAACAAACAACTGAGGACAGGAAACAATACCACAATTTTAAAGGATAGCCCCCAGGGATTAAATTGTTCTACCTGAATATATTAAACCTGGTCTATTAATTCCAGCTAAAGATCACTATATCCGGTTAATAGTAGCACCCTATAGGTGGTATATAGACCTAACTATATAGTTCTCCCAGTGGCTAGAGTTTAATATAGAAGGGAACAATCTGAAAAGCAGATCAAAACATTTTTTGCAATCAGCAACACTTTTAAGTTGTCAACATAAGAATCTGAGTTTGAGAAATAAAATAGTATATTATAACTATTGTTTTAATACATACCCCTAGAGTTGGCTTAAGCCCCTAAGGGCGACTAACCTAATCTAAGCACACACTGGAGAGAGTAACAGACCTCCAATACCTTAAAAAGCATCTATTCAACATCTATAGGACTTTGCTAATAAAAAAAAAATAAAAAAAAACAGAAAACAAAAAAAGAAACTTGTTTCATAAATTTCACCTAGAAAACCAACATTTTGCCCTAGCTAAACAAAAACCTCTAACAAACCCAGTTACTTTGAATAGAGTCAGCTGCCTTTGAAATAATAAATCCTAAGTAAGATGAGGACAAGAAAAAAAAAACAGACACTTACTACCCCCAAAATATAGCTCTAAGAGGAAGTAATAGCAACAGAGGAGTGCGAGGCTACAAAAGTCAAGGTCCATTTGCCCTACCCCAATCCTGTGGGGCCCACTGCCTCTTACATAGATTTGAATTATGGGATCCTTGTTCTTGCCGCAGACCCTAATCGACTTTCTTTTAAAGGGGCAGAGTTCAGCATATAGTGTAGGCCCCGAGGGAAGAACTGAAGAATTTTATCCCAACGGCTATATACAATGCGGGCACCACCGACAGTTCAAAGAAGCAAGTTAAAGAGTTAGCAGGTTACCTTAAAATGAATACTGGTCCCCACGCTCCAGAGGAACTGTACCTGCTTCTATTCCCCTGCCGGCTATCAAGGAGTTCCCGCTGGCAGGGATATACTTGATTCACCTGAGTCACTCACCAGGGAGCATCTGAAGGTATGACCCAGCACCCGGCCTCGTATTCAGACAGCTGTTTCAACATACTCTGGGTCTATTACCTGTTGACCAGGGGAGCGAACATCCTGGAATAGGCTGCTTAAGTCAGGGTCACTTGACTCAGCGCAGAGCTTTAGCGCCGGACTGGCAGACTGGTGCTCACCAGGGAGCGTCTGTAGAAAAGAGACTAAGTCCGGATCTAGCAGATGATCCCAGCCGCAAGCAGCTTTCTTCTGAGACCCTCGCTGTACCTATACCCGCCAGGTAAGATAGCTGCCCCGGCAAGTAGAATGTTAATTCAGCCAAGCCCGGTCTGTTATAGGCTATATCGATTCGCCAGAGTAGCTCTTCCTTCTAGGATCCTCACTGTACTTGACTCGGCGTTACTTGAGTCGGTATTTGAGAGTTGGGACAGGACAGGCAATATAATGCTCACCAGGGAGCGTCTATAGAAAAGGAGCCGAATCTAGCCAATGATCCCAGCCGCAAGCAGCTTCCTTCTACGACCCTTACTGCATTTGTACCTGCCGGGTAAAAAATTGCCACCCAGGCAGACAGGTTGTTACCTCCACCCGGTCAGGTCAGATGTAGGCTGAAACAATTCGCCAGAGTGGGTCTTTATCGGAGGAGGCTTGTTGAAAGGAAAGCCTTTTCTTTTGACATAAAACACTCAAAAGACAACTGCCGAGCAGCTGCAGCCAAACGGCTAATTGAAACTTCAAACTCTCATGCTGGTCGGAACCCAGCAGAGCGCCACACTCATAAATCCTCGGCTTCTCCCAAGGCAAGAGGCGGAGAGCAGGGAGCTGATAGCACGGCGTCCTCTCACAGCACCGGCATGCAGGTGAGCTGCATGACTCCTCCCCCAGCGGAAGTTTCAGTAGTCAGTGTCCTGTTTGTTCACTATGTATGAAGGCCAATGTGGAGCCCCATAGAAATTTGTGTACTAAATGCATTGATGTAACTTTAAGTAAAAGTCAGTCTTTACATGTAAAGAAATTATCACCAGACAACGAGGGGGAAGTTATGCCGACTAACTCTCCTCACGTGTCAGTACCCTCGCCTCCCGCTCAGGAGGTGCGTGATTTTGTGGCGCCAAGTACATCAGGGAGGCCCTTACAAATCACTTTGCAAGACATGGCTACTGTTATGACAGAAGTATTATCTAAATTGCCAGAATTAAGAGGCAAGCGTGATAGCTCTGGGTTAAGGACAGAGTGCGCTGATGATGTGAGAGCCATGTCCGATACTGCATCACAATTTGCAGAACATGAAGACGGAGAGCTTCATTCTATGGGTGACGGATCTGATCCAGGGAGACTGGATTCAGAGATTTCTAATTTTAAATTTAAGCTTGAGATCCTCCGCATATTGCTAGGGGAGGTATTAGCGGCTCTGAATGATTGTAACACGGTTGCAATTCCAGAAAAATTATGTAGGTTGGATAGATACTATGCGGTACCGGTGTGTACTGACGTGTTTCCTATACCTAAAAGGCTTACAGAGATTATTAGCAAGGAGTGGGATAGACCCGGTGTGCCTTTTTCCCCTCCTCCCATATTTAGGAAAATGTTTCCTATAGACGCCACCACACGAGACTTATGGCGTACGGTCCCTAAGGTGGAGGGAGCAGTTTCTACTTTAGCTAAGTGTACCACTATCCCGGTGGAGGATAGTTGTGCCTTTTCAGATCCAATGGATAAAAAATTAGAAGGTTACCTTAAGAAAATGTTTGTTCAACAAGGTTTTATCTTACAGCCCCTTGCATGCATTGCACCTGTCACTGCTGCGGCGGCATTCTGGTTTGAGTCTCTGGAAGAGGCCATTGCACAGCTCCATTGGATGAAATTATAAACAAGCTTAAAGCACTTAAGCTAGCTAACGCATTTGTTTCTGATGCCGTCGTACATTTAACCAAACTTACGGCTAAGAACTCCGGATTCGCCATCCAAGCGCGCAGAGCGCTATGGCTTAAATCCTGGTCAGCTGACGTGACTTTTAAATCTAAATTGCTTAATATTCCTTTCAAAGGGCAGACCTTATTCGTGCCCGGCTTGAAAGAAATTATCGCTGACATTACGGGAGGTAAGGGCCATGCTCTGCCTCAGGACAGGGCCAAATCAAAGGCCAAACAGTCTAATTTTCGTGCCTTTCGTAACCTCAAGGCAGGAGCAGCATCAACTTCCTCCGCTTCAAAACAGGAAGGAGCTGTTGCTCGTTACAGACAGGGCTGGAAAACTAACCAGTCCTGGAACAAGGGCAAGCAGGCCAGGAAACCTGCTGCTGCCCCTAAGACAGCATGAAGAGAGGGCCCCCTATCCGGAAACGGATCTAGTGGGGGGCAGACTTTCTCTCTTCGCCCAGGCTTGGGCAAGAGATGTCCAGGATCCCTGGGCATTGGAAATCATATCTCAGGGATATCTTCTGGACTTCAAAGCTTCTCCTCCACAAGGGAGATTTTATCTTTCAAGGTTATCAGCAAACCAAATAAAGAAAGAGGCGTTTCTACGCTGTGTACAAGACCTCTTACTAATGGGGGTGATCCACCCAGTTCCACGGACGGAACACGGGCAAGGATTCTATTCAAATCTGTTTGTGGTTCCCAAGAAAGAGGGAACCTTCAGACCAATCTTGGACTTAAAAATCCTAAACAAATTCCTAAGAGTTCCATCATTCAAAATGGAAACTATTCGAACCATCCTACCCATGATCCAAGAGGGTCAGTACATGACCACAGTGGACTTAAAGGATGCCTACCTTCACATACCGATTCACAAGGATCATTATCGGTACATAAGATTTGCCTTCCTAGACAGGCATTACCAGTTTGTAGCTCTTCCCTTCGGGTTAGCTACGGTTCCAAGAATCTTTACAAAGGTTCTGGGCTCACTTCTGGTGGTACTAAGACCGCGAGGCATAGCGGTGGCTCCGTACCTAGACGACATTCTGATACAAGCGTCAAGTTTTCAAACTGCCAAGTCTCATACAGAGATAGTTCTGGCATTTCTGAGGTCGCATGGGTGGAAGGTGAACGTGGAAAAGAGTTCTCTATTACCACTCACAAGGGTTCCCTTCCTAGGGACTCTTATAGATTCTGTAGAGATGAAAATTTACCTGACGGAGGCCAGGTTATCAAAACTTCTAAATGCTTGCCGTGCCCTTCATTTCATTCCACACCCGTCAGTAGCTCAGTGCATGGAAGTAATCGGCTTAATGGTAGCGGCAATGGACATAGTACCATTTGCGCGCCTGCATCTCAGACCGCTGCAATTGTGCATGCTAAGTCAGTGGAATGGGGATTACTCAGATTTGTCCCCTCTACTAAATCTGGATCAAGAGACCAGAGATTCTCTTCTATGGTGGCTTTCTCGGCCTCACCTGTCCAAGGGGATGACCTTTCGCAGGCCAGATTGGACGATTGTAACAACAGACGCCAGCCTTCTAGGTTGGGGCGCAGTCTGGAATTCCCTGAAGGCTCAGGGTTCATGGACTCAGGAGGAGAAACTCCTCCCAATAAATATTCTGGAGTTAAGAGCAATATTCAATGCTCTTCTAGCTTGGCCTCAGTTAGCAACTCTGAGGTTCATCAGATTTCAGTCGGACAACATCACGACTGTGGCTTACATCAACCATCAAGGGGGAACCAGGAGTTCCCTAGCGATGTTGGAAGTCTCAAAGATAATTCGCTGGGCAGAGTCTCACTCTTGCCACCTGTCAGCGATCTACATCCCAGGCGTGGAGAACTGGGAGGCGGATTTTCTAAGTCGCCAGACTTTTCATCCGGGGGAGTGGGAACTTCATCCGGAGGTCTTCGCCCAACTGATTCATCGTTGGGGCAAACCAGATCTGGATCTCATGGCGTCTCGCCAGAACGCCAAGCTTCCTTGTTACGGATCCAGGTCCAGGGACCCGGGAGCGGTGCTGATAGATGCTCTGACAGCCCCTTGGGTCTTCAACATGGCTTATGTGTTTCCACCATTTCCGATGCTTCCTCGACTGATTGCCAAGATCAAACAGGAGAGAGCATCAGTGATTCTGATAGCGCCTGCGTGGCCACGCAGGACCTGGTATGCAGACCTAGTGGACATGTCGTCCTGTCCACCATGGTCTCTGCCTCTGAGGCAGGACCTTCTAATTCAGGGTCCTTTCAACCATCCAAATCTAATTTCTCTGAGGCTGACTGCATGGAGATTGAACGCTTGATCCTATCAAAGCGTGGCTTCTCGGAGTCGGTTATTGATACCTTAATACAGGCTAGGAAACCTGTTACCAGAAGAATTTACCATAAGATATGGCGTAAATATTTATATTGGTGCGAATCCAAGAGTTACTCATGGAGTAAGGTTAGGATTCCTAGGATATTGTCCTTTCTACAAGAGGGTTTAGAAAAGGGCTTATCCGCTAGTTCGTTAAAGGGACAGATTCTGCTCTGTCTATTCTTCTACACAAGCGTCTGGCAGAAGTTCCAGACGTTCAGGCTTTTTGTCAGGCTTTGGCTAGGATTAAGCCTGTGTTTAAGACTGTTGCTCCGCCGTGGAGCTTAAACTTAGTTCTTAACATTCTGCAAGGCGTTCCATTTGAACCCCTTCATTCCATTGATATCAAGCTGTTATCTTGGAAAGTTCTGTTTTTGATGGCTATTTCCTCGGCTCGAAGAGTCTCTGAGTTATCTGCCTTACATTGTGATTCTCCTTATCTGATTTTTCATTCAGACAAGGTAGTTCTGCGTACTAAACCTGGGTTCTTACCTAAGGTAGTTTCTAACAGGAATATCAATCAAGAGATTGTTGTTCCATCATTGTGTCCTAACCCTTCTTCAAAGAAGGAACGACTTTTGCATAATCTGGACGTAGTCCATGCCCTGAAGTTCTATTTGCAGGCAACTAAAGATTTTCGTCAAACTTCTTCCCTGTTTGTCGTTTACTCTGGACAGAGGAGAGGTCAAAAGGCTTCGGCTACCTCTCTCTCCTTTTGGCTTTGTAGCATAATACGTTTAGCCTATGAGACTGCTGGACAGCAGCCTCCTGAAAGAATTACAGCTCATTCTACTAGAGCTGTGGCTTCCACCTGGGCCTTTAAAAATGAGGCCTCTGTTGAACAGATTTGCAAGGCTGCAACTTGGTCTTCATTTCACACTTTTTCAAAATTTTACAAATTTGACACTTTTGCTTCTTCGGAGGCTATTTTTGGGAGAAAGGTACTTCAGGCAGTGGTTCCCTCCGTTTAAAGTTCCTGCCTTGTCCCTCCCTTCATCCGTGTACTTTAGCTTTGGTATTGGTATCCCATAAGTAATGGATGACCCGTGGACTGACTACACTTAACAAGAGAAAACATAATTTATGCTTACCTGATAAATGTATTTCTCTTGTAGTGTAGTCAGTCCATGGCCCGCCCTGTCTTTTAAGGCAGATCTAAATTTTAATTACACTCCAGTCACCACTGCACCCTATGGTTTCTCCTTTCTCGTCTTGTTTTGGTCGAATGACTGGATATGACATGTGAGGGGAGGAGATATATAGCAGCTCTGCTTGGGTGATCCTCTTGCAACTTCCTGTTGGGGAAGAGATATAATCCCATAAGTAATGGATGACCCGTGGACTGACTACACTACGAGAGAAATAAATTTATCAGGTAAGCATAAATTATGTTTTTTAAAATTGCCATTCTTGTAAGGATACATGTGTTACTATACACCAATTTTTAAAAATAGAAACATTATAAAACCTTTTTCTTAGCAATTCAAATAATGAACTTGCATCTAAATATATAGAAGTTGCAGTCAATTTAACTGGATATATGATGGTCTAATAACGTTAGCTTAACATTATTCTGGTGTGCATGATTTTTTTAGAGCCGTGGGGTTCTGTTTATTCAGTTCTATCTTTAATCAAAATGTTCATTTTTAATTTTTTATATATATTTTCAGTCACACCTTTTAGACATATTACCATTTGCTTGTTTTCAAATAAATATATAGTCCTTTGAATTTATAGATCTTGATACTAACTCCAATATATAATTTGCCAGGAATGAGTTGTGATATTTGACAAGGTTTAACACACATTGGTTCAGAGATCTTTTTAAATACATGTGAACAATGGTTTAGCTCACAGGTGTATATCACAATCAGCGCTAATAAGATCCACAGTGCTAATTAAGTTACCATTGGTTCTTTTTAAAAACTATGACAACTTCCGCTTTTAAATTTACCTGTATTTAAGGTTTTTAATTTGCACTAATTGTCTCCATTGTTTTATGCCTGAGGAAACGACCAGATAACGGTCGAGAAACGCGTAGCGATTCTTTTATGGATTAAAGAGATTATTCTATTCTACGGAAGTTGTCTTTCTCCTTTATTTATCAACTCTGAAAAGGTGTATGGTCCTGACTTGTACCGCAACCTGCAATACAACTCCCCACAGATTTACGCTCACCTGTAACAAAGCCACGCAGAGATTTACCTGCCTTGGACCAGACGCAGCATATCAGCGACTCACCAGTGTGCTAACCACTGAGAGTGTTAGTCTGCCTGATAGCACCGGTCACAGTACAGTGCATAGCTTTTCGGTAAGCCTTTCGATTTTATCTTTTATGACTTAGATCCAACAATATCACGCTATGTGGCGCCCTCTTTTTTATTTCTAATTTTCAGAATCTTCACTCCGAGGACCAGAGGAGCCGCCGCTTCACATTTGTTCTACACTTTTGCTCGTCCACACGTTACCATTCACGGTTTGTGCACAGACTTGTTTTTTCCTAATATTTAGCGCACCCCCCTATAGGCTCCCCCCAGGGGTTCATTACTTGACTTTGGTCTATCATAAGATGCCCAAGTACCTGGAGCCAAAGAATTCATCACCACTCAAGCCAGTCCTCCGTTCCAAGCCTCCAGAGATGGGTGGGGAATTGGCACCCGAACTGATCTGCACCTGGAGCCAACTCCCGAAACCTGCGCCACTGGAAATGAGAGAGAGAATCGACTATAGCATTATCCACACTAGGACCCATACCAAAACATTCATCCTCAAACACTTCAACACCAATAAGCGCAACAGTCGCAACACCGGCCGCGAGGAAGAAGACAAGGTATTCAGAGCAGAAACAACCCCCATGGTATCTGTAAAGATCACCACAGACCTATTAACCATGCTTCAATATCAATTTTTGCTAGCAAAGCAGACCTACCCGCCGCCCTAACCAGACTAACAGCCTGATCAAAAGAGGCGTACTTATCCGAAGCCAATTCATCAGGAATCCCATCATTAACTGACCCCCCTTTTGGGAAGGATATATGATGGATCAAGCAAAACTTCCCCTGCTCCTGCTTCGGAACAACACCCAAAGGCGAAATTCGCAAATCGGGCAACGGAAGCTAAAAAAAGGGACCGGCCATGCTGCCCATAGCAACCTCCTTCCCAAGTTACTCATTTACCACCTCAGGCCACTGACGAGCCGACTTCAAATTGACACGAAAAACACACTGACCAGCTTGAGAAGGGATAACAAAGCCAAAGCTGAAGCCGTGTAGCAACAAAGCCTCCTTTTCCCTACAACCCCGTACCCGAGCGTACTTGACAAGCCACGGCTTCATCGCGCCCCTTTGTCAGCCGACTCCAAACTCCCGCCGGACTTTCCTTTTCGGAAACACTTGAAAAAGGGGTGGGAACCCCCACAATCCGAGCACTCATGTCGGAATTTACACGTCGCACCCCACTTACCAAATTTCTCATTAAAGGCAAAACAATAGCCCTTTTTTCCACTAGCCGTCGCCCCCCCAGAAGGTTGACCACCGGCTCCAGCTCGAAAGGGCTAGGCAGCCCTAAGCGGAGTCATGATCTTTAGCCACAAACCCATATACCAATCATCCCACCGCATAGCGGGCTTAACCGATAAACGTTGCCGAAATTGTTCATCGTAAGCCCACCAGGCCATTCCCCCATAAGTTCTCTGATCAGCCGCAATTTCGTCCAGGTAGCAAAATAATGCCGCACCCTGCTCGTAAACACTAGCATAAATCATAAAAGCCTGGAACCAATTCGTAAACGTCTTCGGCAACTTCCGATAACGTTTCTTACACTCCTCCTTCTCTTTTCTAACCGAATCTTTCTTCGAATCCTCAGGGATTTCAAAAGACTGGTCCAGAGGCAGGAGGGAGAAAAGCTCAATAAATTCCCGCTTAACAATCTTGTCCCGAAGATCAGCCGATAAATGCATAACTAATGGCCCAATCAAGCAAAGGCAGGATCTGGACATTGCTGTGTCCACCACCTTAAGCTGAGCCCCGACAGTCACTTTCTCAATGACCCCCCCCGTCAAGACCGCCGAACCAGGTACTTGGTCAGCAGAACCACCCCCCGAGGGGTCACTACCCACAGTATTAACTGTAGCCGCATTCCCCAATGCGGGGGTCGAGGGAGAACCCTCTGGAGGTAACCAAACCCTTGCTACCGCCGGTTGCACTGCGATTCCCTTCCCCTCCAGCTGCGACAACAATTCCCACAATCCAACCAACAAAGACCCTGACACAGTCTCACCACCAGACACTCCCCCACATTCCATAACAGACTTCCCACCCCCAGCAGACTCGACTTCCATCTCACCTAAACTGGCCTCTGCAGACGGCCGAACTCCGCCGCCGACGCTATCTCCCAGTAGTCCAGACTGGAGCCCGCTCCTGCACTACTCCGTAGCTGTGCCTTCTGCCACCGATGTCCCGGCAACCACGCCCCGTACATTTGACTCAACCTGGGGCAGCCGCCGTATCACATTCCTCAAAACAGGAACACGTGAAACAACATTCAAGGGCAAATAACCACCCCTACCCCGTCTCCCCCTAGATTGGCCGACCCTGCCAACCGTAGCAATCCCTCTACCTCTTTTTGCAGCCATCACCCCAAGGCCCCCTGACCCCAACACATCAGATACTGGCCTCCTATGTGATCTCCCTCTACCCACACCAAAAGGAACCCCAGGCCCACGTGGCCATCTGTCAAGTGACCAGGCACCCCTAGAAGATACCGTAGATGTCAACTCTGCCCCATGCACATGCCCCTCGACACCTCTACTTTCTAAACCAACCTGACCTGAGGAACCAGGACCCCCAGTCCAAGGGACTCCATCATCCGGCTCCAGGCTAATGGATTCTGTCCAAGAACCATGCAGGCCAAAGGAGTCATCCTCCCGGCTGTCGACACCCTCCGTAGCATCACAAGAAAAGCCAGCAAGATCCAGCGGCCGTTTGCCCCGCTGCTCAATGTCTGCAAAATAAACAGATGCACGTGACAAATGACCCCCCCTCTCCCAACCCTAGGACCCCAAACCCCCCTGCCAGAAGCAACAGGAGTGGCCCCGCCCCAGCGTGAATAAAAACTTGCATAACCCAGACCAGAGGAGGGAACGATGGACCTAGAACTATGGGCCTCAGTAGAGAGAGGAACATAATCTTCACCAGAGGAGGGGGACAAACATAAAGCCAAGCCACCACCCAGGGGAGGGGACTCCTCCCGAACATCCCTGAACATCTCCTCCAACTCTCCCTAAGAATATATTTATTCATCATACCCCCCAGAACCCTGCAGCTTGGCCCTTTTCCTTGACAGATCCCTTTTCCTTGACAGATCCCTTAACATAAACCTGTCCCTTGTCTGTGGCTGTAGATCTGCCCATATTACCAGGATTCCCCCCAGAGGCCCTATCTGCAGCCTCTGACCCCACTGGATCCCCCAACATTCCCCTGGCCCTCATGTGTGGCCAAAAATTGAATATGACCATCCTGATGCCCGGATCCCGCCCCATACCCCTGGCCCTCATGCGTAGCCGAAGAAACCATATGCCCTCCATATCCCCCTTTTTCTACAGAATTCTGGCCCACATCTATGGCCGCAAAAGTGGCAGGCCCCACCTGAGACCCCCCGCGGCCATCCCACCCACTGCACATATCTCAACCACACCAACAGGCCCAGACGAGCCGTCACCCTGCTCCTGTGAATCCCACATAACACCTCTTGCCACCGCAGGCCGTACCCGGCCATGAGCGCCAGTCCCCTTTGGAAATTTACCAGAAGAAACCAGGAGGGAAGCTCACAGCTCTGGATCGCTGACGCACTCGGAACTGCCAGGCCCTGCCTCCGCTGAAACCGGAAAACTCACCGCTGCCGAGGACCCAGCTGAAGACGAACTCCGACGGCCTGGAACAGAGACTCCTTTCTTCACTCCAGACGACCGACCAGCAGGCTCCGGACTCAACCGAACAGGAGGACAAGACTTCCTAGAAGACCTGGGCCTCACCGCCGTAGCATCCGCCACCGGAACCGGATCACCAAAGATGGACTGGAACTGCTCCTCCAACCAGGTAGGTCCTCTCTGCACAGCAGCCTCCTGGATGCGGCCCAACAGCTCCTCAACAGAAGCGGGGAAAGATGCCAGACCAAATGTCGAGATGCTTCACCTAAAATTTTCTTAACAATCTGGCTATTTTCCCGCCCTGGCCCCTTAAGTAATGCCTTCCCTTGCTCCTCCCACTTCATCCTTACCAGAGCAAAAGGCCTTATTCCTCCGCAGATTAAAGGCCCCTGCCGTCTACACTGCGTCCGCCTCTAGGGGCCCCATTAAACACTGATCAGCTCCTCTAAAATAACCTCCTGCCCTGCAGTGTACATAAAACAACAGGATAGCTTTCAGAGCTAATGAGTTAAACACTGATCTGCCCCACTAAAATAACCTCCTGCCCTGCCCTGCCCTGCCCTGTACATAAAACAACAGGATAGCTTTCAGAGCTAATGAGTTAAACACTGATCTGGCCCTCTAAAATAATCTCCTGCCCTGCCCTGTACATAAAACAACAGGATAGCTTTCAGAGCTAATGAGTTAAACACTGATCTGCCCCACTAAAATAACCTCCTGCCCTGCCCTGCCCTGCCCTGTACATAAAACAACAGGATAGCTTTCAGAGCTAATGAGTTAAACACTGATCTGGCCCACTAAAATAACCTCCTGCCCTGCCCTGTACATAAAACAACAGGATAGCTTTCAGAGCTAATGAGTTAAACACTGATCAGCTCCTCTAAAATAACCTCCTGCCCTGCAGTGTACATAAAACAACAGGATAGCTTTCAGAGCTAATGAGTTAAACACTGATCTGCCCCACTAAAATAACCTCCTGCCCTGCCCTGTACATAAAACAACAGGATAGCTTTCAGAGCTAATGAGTTAAACACTGATCTGCCCCACTAAAATAACCTCCTGCCCTGCAGTGTACATAAAACAACAGGATAGCTTTCAGAGCTAATGAGTTAAACACTGATCTGCCCCACTAAAATAACCTCCTGCCCTGCAGTGTACATAAAACAACAGGATAGCTTTCAGAGCTAATGAGTTAAACACTGTCACAGACGTGTGACTGAGTACGGAATATTGTGTGCTTACATCACAGACGTGTGACTGCGTACGGATATTGTGTGCTTACATCACAGACGTGTGACTGGGTACGGATATTGTGCGCTTACATCACAGACGTGTGACTGCGTACGGATATTCTGCGCTTACATCACAGACGTGTGACTGCGTACGGATATTGTGAGCTTACATCACAGATGTGTGACTGGGTACGGACAGTGTGTGCTTACATCACAGACATGTGACTGGGTACGGATATTGTGCGCTTACATCACAGACGTGTGACTGGGTACAGATATTGTGTGCTTACATCACAGATGTGTGACTGCGTACGGATATTGTGCGCTTACATCACAGACGTGTGACTGCGTACGGATATTGTGCACTTACATTACAGACGTGTGACTGCGTACGTATATTGTGTGCTTACATCACAGACGTGTGACTGCGTACGGATATTGTGTGCTTACATCAGACGTGTGACTGCGTACGGATATTGTGTGCTTACATCACAGACGTGTGACTGCGTACGGATATTGTGTGCTTACATTACAGACGTGTGACTGCGTGCGGATATTGTGTGCTTACATCAGACGTGTGACTGCGTACGGATATTGTGTGCTTACATTACAGATGTGTGACTGCGTGCGGATATTGTGCACTTACATTACAGACGTGTGACTGCGTACGGATATTGTGTGCTTACATCAGACGTGTGACTGCGTACGGATATTGTGTGCTTACATCACAGACGTGTGACTGCGTACGGATATTGTGCACTTACATTACAGACGTGTGACTGCGTACGGATATTGTGTGCTTACATCACAGACGTGTGACTGCGTACGGATATTGTGTGCTTACATCAGACGTGTGACTGCGTACGGATATTGTGTGCTTACATCACAGACGTGTGACTGCGTACGGATATTGTGTGCTTACATCACAGACGTGTGACTGCGTGCGGATATTGTGTGCTTACATCACAGACGTGTGACTGCGTACGGATATTGTGTGCTTACATTACAGACGTGTGACTGCGTGCGGATATTGTGCACTTACATTACAGACGTGTGACTGCGTACGTATATTGTGTGCTTACATTACAGACGTGTGACTGCGTACGGATATTCTGTGCTTACATCACAGACGTGTGACTGCGTACCGATATTGTGCACTTACATTACAGACGTGTGACTGCGTACGTATATTGTGTGCTTACATTACAGACGTGTGACTGCGTACGGATATTGTGTGCTTACATCACAGACGTGTGACTGCGTACGGATATTGTGCACTTACATTACAGACGTGTGACTGGGTACGTATATTGTGTGCTTACATTACAGACGTGTGACTGCGTACGTATATTGTGTGCTTACATTACAGACGTGTGACTGCGTACGGATATTGTGTGCTTACATCACAGACGTGTGACTGCGTACGGATATTGTGTGCTTACATCACAGACGTGCGACTGCGTACGGATATTGTGTGCTTACATCACAGACATGTGACTGCGTGCGGATATTGTGTGCTTACATCAGACGTGTGACTGCGTACGGATATTGTGCGCTTACATCACAGACGTGTGACTGCGTACGGATATTAGGCGCTTACATCACAGACGTGTGACTGCGTACGGATATTGTGCGCTTATATCACAGACGTGTGACTGGGTACGGATATTAGGCGCTTACATCACATATGTGTGACTGCGTACGGATATTAGGTGCTTACATCACAGACGTGTGACTGCGTACGGATATTAGGTGATTACATCAGACATGTGACTGCGTACGGATATTAGGCACTTACATCACATATGTGTGACTGCGTACGGATATTAGGCACTTACATCACATATGTGTGACTGCGTACGGATATTAGGCACTTACATCACATATGTGTGACTGCGTATGGATATTAGGTGCTTACATCACAGACGTGTGACTGCGTACGGATATTGTGTGCTTACATCACAGACGTGTGACTGGGTACGGAATATTGTGTGCTTACATCACAGAGGTGTGACTGCGTACGGATATTAGGTGCTTACATCACAGACGTGTGACTGGGTACGGAATATTGTGTGCTTACATCACAGACGTGTGACTGGGTACGGAATATTGTGTGCTTACATCACAGATGTGTGACTGGGTACGGAATATTGTGTGCTTACATCACAGAGGTGTGACTGCGTATGGATATTAGGTGCTTACATCACAGACGTGTGACTGCGTACGGATATTGTGCGCTTACATCACAGACGTGTGACTGGGTACGGAATATTGTGTGCTTACATCACAGACGTGTGACTGCGTACGGATATTGTGTGCTTACATCACAGACGTGTGACTGCGTACGGATATTGTGTGCTTACATCACAGAGGTGTGACTGCGTATGGATATTAGGTGCTTACATCACAGACGTGTGACTGGGTACGGATATTGTGTGCTTACATCAGACGTGTGACTGGGTACGGATATTGTGCACTTACATCACAGACGTGTGACTGGGTACGGAATATTGTGTGCTTACATCACAGACGTGTGACTGCGTACGGATATTGTGCGCTTATATCACAGACGTGTGACTGGGTACGGATATTGTGAGCTTACATCACAGACGTGTGACTGAGTACGGAATATTGTGTGCTTACATCACAGACGTGTGACTGCGTATGGATATTGTGTGCTTACATCACAGACGTGTGACTGGGTACGGATATTGTGCGCTTACATCACAGACGTGTGACTGCGTACGGATATTCTGCGCTTACATCACAGACGTGTGACTGCGTACGGATATTGTGAGCTTACATCACAGATGTGTGACTGGGTACGGACAGTGTGTGCTTACATCACAGACATGTGACTGGGTACGGATATTGTGCGCTTACATCACAGACGTGTGACTGGGTACGGATATTGTGTGCTTACATCACAGATGTGTGACTGCGTACGGATATTGTGCGCTTACATCACAGACGTGTGACTGCGTACGGATATTGTGTGCTTACATCACAGACGTGTGACTGGGTACGGATATTGTGCGCTTACATCACAGACGTGTGACTGCGTACGGATATTGTGCGCTTACATCACAGACGTGTGACTGCGTACGGATATTGTGCGCTTACATCACAGATGTGTGACTGGGTACGGATAGTGTGTGCTTACATCACAGACATGTGACTGGGTACGGATATTGTGCGCTTACATCACAGACGTGTGACTGGGTACGGATATTGTGTGCTTACATCACAGACGTGTGACTGCGTACGGATATTGTGCGCTTACATCACAGACGTGTGACTGCGTACAGATATTGTGCGCTTACATCACAGACGTGTGACTGGGTACGGATAGTGTGCGCTTACATCACAGACGTGTGACTGGGTACGGATATTGTGTGCTTACATCACAGACGTGTGACTGCGTACGGATATTGTGCGCTTATATCACAGACCTGTGACTGGGTACGGAATATTGTGCGCTTACATCACAGACGTGTGACTGGGTACGGATATTGTGCGCTTATATCACAGACGTGTGACTGGGTACGGAATATTGTGCGCTTACATCACAGACATGTGACTGGGTACGGATATTGTGTGCTTACATCACAGATGTGTGACTGCGTACGGATATTGTGCGCTTACATCACAGACGTGTGACTGGGTACGGATATTGTGTGCTTACATCACAGACGTGTTACTCGGTACGGATATTGTGCGCTTACATCACAGACGTGTGACTGGGTACGGATATTGTGTGCTTACATCACAGACGTGTTACTCGGTACGGATATTGTGCGCTTACATCACAGACGTGTGACTGGGTACGGAATATTGCGTGCTTACATCACAGACGTGTGACTGCGTACGGATATTGTGCGCTTACATCACATAGAGCTGCCATTCTAGCACCTGATTGATTGTTTTAATCACTTATTTTGTTTTGTTCTATGATTTGGGGAGTGACAAAGGGTCAGAGACACTAATGTGCTTTAACCATTTCAGAGCCTCATGTTGCAGTACAATGACAACTCCCAGCTGTATCCTTACAGTGAGATTTATCTGATGAAAATGACAAGTAACATTCAGCTCAAAGTGACATCAAAAGAAGACAAAACAGTAGTCTGGGAATCCGAGCTGAGAGAAGGTAAAATTGTCTTTCTTACTGACAGAATGTGCGTAGGGTCACATGGCACAGTATTACACGGGACACATGGCACAGTATTACACGGGACACATGGCACAGTATTACACAGGTCACATGGCACAGTATTACATGGTATTACACGGTCACATGGCACAGTATTATACGGGTCACATGGCACAGTATTACATGGTATTACACGGTCACATGGCACAGTATTATACGGGTCACATGGCACAGTATTACACGGGTCACATGGCACAGTATTATACGGGTCACATGGCACAGTATTACACGGGACACATGGCACAGTATTACACGGTATTACACTGGTCACATGGCACAGTATTACACGGTCACATGGCACAGTATTACACAGGTCACATGGCACAGTATTACATGGTATTACACGGTCACATGGCACAGTATTATACGGGTCACATGGCACAGTATTACATGGTATTACACGGTCACATGGCACAGTATTATACGGGTCACATGGCACAGTATTACACGGGTCACATGGCACAGTATTATACGGGTCACATGGCACAGTATTACACGGGACACATGGCACAGTATTACACGGTATTACACTGGTCACATGGCACAGTATTACACGGTCACATGGCACAGTATTACACGGGTGACATGGCACAGTATTACATGGTATTACACGGTCACATGGCACAGTATTATACGGGTCACATGGCACAGTATTACACGGGTCACATGGCACAGTATTATACGGGTCACATGGCACAGTATTACACGGGACACATGGCACAGTATTACACGGTATTACACTGGTCACATGGCACAGTATTACACGGTCACATGGCACAGTATTACACGGGTGACATGGCACAGTATTACAAGGGTCACATGGCACAGTATTACAAGGGTCACATGGCACAGTATTACACGGGTCACATGGCACAGTATTATACGGGTCACATGACACAGTATTACACAGGTCACATGACACAGTATTACACGGGTCACATGGCACAGTATTACATGGTATTACACAGGTCACATGGCACAGTATTACACGGGTCACATGGCACAGTATTACATGGTATTACACGGGTCACATGACACAGTATTACACGGGTCACATGGCACAGTATTACACGGGTCACATGGCACAGTATTACATGGTATTACACGGGTCACATGGCACAGTATTACACGGTATTACACGGGTCACATGGCACAGTATTACAAGGGTCACATGGCACAGTATTACACGGGTCACATGGCACAGTATTACACGGGTCACATGGCACAGTATTACACGGGTCACATGGCACAGTATTACACGGTAGTGAGAAAGATGAGGCGCTGGAGAATTGACCCTGCTAGACTAATGTATTCCCCTCTAAGAAAACAGTGGTTGATATGTAGTGAATGTAGTCCAGCGCTAGATTAGCACGGGTAGAGTATTTAGTTAAATTCTTTAATTCGAATATATTGTAATTTGTGATTGGATTAATGTTTAATGTATGTACTGCAATGTTGTTATTATATATTTATTGTAGGTAATCCTAAGTATTTATCAACATTCAGTTAATAAAAAGATATAAACAGGTATATACAACTGATATATATAAACTTGTTGTCTAATGTGAGCTTCTTATCTATATATATATATAAACTAATAAAACATTTGTATAATTAGACAGAAATTTAATAACTTGTTAAAAGCATACATAAAATAAAAAGGGACGTCTCCCTTATAACATCGATTTCATCAGAGAAAACAATTGAATAACTGTAATATATTGTCCGCTATTTGATAATCAGGTACCTGTTATATAGTGTAACAAATGATAATGTCCAGAAATTGGATTAAAAAAACTTAAAGATCCAAACGAGATGACCTCCCCGCTATTGTGGCGGGTGTGTGTTACCGGTCCGTTAGTGAGAGACTGGTATTTAAAAATATGTCATGTGACTTTTCCTACGTCACACTTGTGATCGTAGCTGTTTCAATATAGTTGTAATGTAACCAGTGATCCTTGATATTCTGTCAAGCGCTTATTATGTTGCAATTTTTTTAACTTTAATCTGTATGTGTATCAGAAGGTGTATTCCCCTATTCCGTGTGTAATTAGGGAGTCTTGGGGGAGATTGCAACTTACGCTGGTCTCTTGGCACACCTGATTTCTCTTTTAGTGTGGTCTTTGCGGTCACATTCAGTGACTTGGATGTTAAACTTTGCGGTCACGTGCAGTGACTATAATGCAATCCTCGCAGTGTGGACTTGGCGGTCACTTGTAGTGGTGGGAATTGAACTTGTGACCTTTAGGGTAAGAGAGGGAGATCTTAACCATTAGGCTATGTGTATCTCACTTTCTGTGTTAGCTTATTGGACTTGGCGGTCACTTGTAGTGACTGTAATGAGGTCTTTGCGGTCACGGAGGTGACTAGTGGTGGGGTCTTTGCGGTCACAAGTGGTGACTAGGAGTAGAATCTTTAGTGGACATCAGTGATGTTATACAGCAAGGTATTTGCAGTCACAGATTGTGACTTACATGTATTAACTTGCGGTTGTATCTTTGCGGTCACAGATTGTGACTTAAAAGTGGTCTTTGCGGTCACTAACAGTGGTGACTTAGAGGAAATCTTTGCGGTCACTAACAGTGGTGACTTAGAGGAAATCTTTGCGGTCACTAACAGTGGTGACTTAGAGGAGATCTTTGCGGTCACTAGTAGTGACTAACAGAATGATCTGTATCGTTGGAGATCAAAGTAAAACTTGGCAATCTCTCTGTGCAACTTAGTAGAGCTGATTAGAAACAAATGCAGGTTGTAACAACGTCCAGCTGCAATGTTGCAGGAGATAATCAGCAAAGGAGGTCTTGTGGTAGTTGTCTTTCCTTTCTTGGCAATTATAACAGCAATCAAAATAAAAACATAAAGTGCAGAGTGACAACAGTGTCAAGGTCAACGCGTTTCGCCCTTAGGCTTTATCATTGTTATAATTGCCAAGAAAGGAAAGACAACTACCACAAGACTTCCTTTGCTGATTACCTCCTGCAACATTGCAGCTGCACGTTGTTACAACCTGCATTTGGCATCACATGGCACAGTATTACACAGGTCACATGACACAGTATTACACAGGTCACATGACACAGTATTACACAGGTCACATGACACAGTATTACACAGGTCACATGACACAGTTTTACACAGGTCACATGACACAGTATTACACAGGTCACATGGCACAGTTTTACACACACAGATAGATGAGAATGAGCAGTGATAAACCACTAGCTGCCGCACACACACACACACAGATAGGGGAGAATGAGCAGTGATTCACCACCACTAGCTGCCCCCCACACACACACAGATAGATGAGAATGAGCAGTGATACACCACTAGCTGCCGCACACACACACACACAGATAGGGGAGAATGAGCAGTGATTCACCACCACTAGCTGCCCCCCACACACACACAGATAGATGAGAATGAGCAGTGATACACCACTAGCTGCCGCACACACACACACACAGTTAGGTAAGAATGAGCAGTGATACACCACTAGCTGCCGCACACACACACACACACACAGATAGGTAAGAATGAGCAGTGATACACCACTAGCTGCCGCACACACACACACACAGATAGGGGAGAATGAGCAGTGATTCACCACCACTAGCTGCCCCCCACACACACACAGATAGATGAGAATGAGCAGTGATACACCACTAGCTGCCGCACACACACACACACACAGATAGGTAAGAATGAGCAGTGATACACCACTAGCTGCCGCACACACACACAGATAGGTGAGAATGAGCAGTGATACACCACTAGCTGCCGCACACACACACAGATAGGTGAGAATGAGCAGTGATACATAACTAGCTGCCGCACACACACACAGATAGGGGAGAATGAGCAGTGATACACCACTAGCTGCCGCACACACACACAGATAGGTAAGAATGAGCAGTGATACACCACTAGCTGCCGCACACACACACAGATAGGTGAGCATGAGCAGTGATACACCACTAGCTGCCGCACACACACACACAGATAGGTGAGAATGAGCAGTGATACACCGCTAGCTGCTGCACACACACAGATAGGTAAGAATGAGCAGTGATACACCACTAGCTGCCGCACACACACACACACAGATAGGTGAGAATGAGCAGTGATACACCTCTAGCTGCCGCACACACACACAGATAGGTGAGAATGATCAGTGATACACCACTAGCTGCCGCACACACACACAGATAGGGGAGAATGAGCAGTGATACACCGCTAGCTGCTGCACACACACACAGATAGGTAAGAATGAGCAGTGATACACCGCTAGCTGCCGCACACACACACAGATAGGGGAGAATGAGCAGTGATACACCGCTAGCTGCCACACACACACACAGATAGGTAAGAATGAGCAGTGATACACCGCTAGCTGCCGCACACACACACAGATAGGTAAGAATGAGCAGTGATACACCACTAGCTGCCGCACACACACACACAGATAGGTAAGAATGAGCAGTGATACACCGCTAGCTGCCGCACACACACACAGATAGGTGAGAATGATCAGTGATACACCACTAGCTGCCGCACACACACACAGATAGGTAAGAATGAGCAGTGATACACCACTAGCTGCCCCACACACACACAGATAGGTAAGAATAAGCAGTGATACACCACTAGCTGCCGCACACACACACAGATAGGTAAGAATGAGCAGTGATACACCGCTAGCTGCCACACACACACACAGATAGGTAAGAATAAGCAGTGATACACCACTAGCTGCCGCACACACACACAGATAGGTAAGAATAAGCAGTGATACACCACTAGCTGCCACACACACACACAGATAGGTAAGAATGAGCAGTGATACACCGCTAGCTGCCGCACACACACACAGATAGGTGAGAATGAGCAGTGATACACCACTAGCTGCCGCACACACACACAGATAGGTAAGAATGAGCAGTGATACACCACTAGCTGCCGCACACACACACACAGATAGGTGAGAATGAGCAGTGATACACCACTAGCTGCCGCACACACACACAGATAGGTAAGAATGAGCAGTGATACACCACTAGCTGCCGCACACACACACAGATAGGTAAGAATGATCAGTGATACACCGCTAGCTGCTGCACACACACACAGATAGGTAAGAATGAGCAGTGATACACCGCTAGCTGCCACACACACACACAGATAGGTAAGAATGAGCAGTGATACACCGCTAGCTGCCGCACACACACACAGATAGGTAAGAATGAGCAGTGATACACCACTAGCTGCCGCACACACACACACAGATAGGTAAGAATGAGCAGTGATACACCGCTAGCTGCCGCACACACACACAGATAGGTGAGAATGATCAGTGATACACCACTAGCTGCCGCACACACACACAGATAGGTAAGAATGAGCAGTGATACACCACTAGCTGCCCCACACACACACAGATAGGTAAGAATAAGCAGTGATACACCACTAGCTGCCGCACACACACACAGATAGGTAAGAATGAGCAGTGATACACCGCTAGCTGCCACACACACACACAGATAGGTAAGAATAAGCAGTGATACACCACTAGCTGCCGCACACACACACAGATAGGTAAGAATAAGCAGTGATACACCACTAGCTGCCACACACACACACAGATAGGTAAGAATGAGCAGTGATACACCGCTAGCTGCCGCACACACACACAGATAGGTGAGAATGAGCAGTGATACACCACTAGCTGCCGCACACACACACAGATAGGTAAGAATGAGCAGTGATACACCACTAGCTGCCGCACACACACACACACACAGATAGGTGAGAATGAGCAGTGATACACCACTAGCTGCCGCACACACACACACAGATAGGTGAGAATGAGCAGTGATACACCACTAGCTGCCGCACACACACACAGATAGGTGAGAATGAGCAGTGATACACCACTAGCTGCCGCACACACACACACAGGTGAGAATGAGCAGTGATACACCACTAGCTGCCGCACACACACACACAGATAGGGGAGAATGAGCAGGCAGTGATACACCACTAGCTGCCGCACACACACAGGTGAGAATGAGCATTGATACACCACTAGCTGCCGCACACACACAGGTGAGAATGAGCAGTGATACACCACTAGCTGCCGCACACACACACAGATAGGGGAGAATGAGCAGGCAGTGATACACCACTAGCTGCCGCACACACACAGGTGAGAATGAGCAGTGATACACCACTAGCTGCCGCACACACACACAGATAGGGGAGAATGAACAGGCAGTGATACACCACTAGCTGCCGCACACACACACAGATAGGGGAGAATGAGCAGTGATACACCACTAGCTGCCACACGCACACAGATAGGGGAGAATGAGCAGTGATACACCACTACCTGCCACACACACACAGATTGGTGAGAATGAGCAGTGATACACCACTAGCTGCCGCACACACACACAGATAGGCGAGAATGAACAGTGATAAACCACTAGCTGCCGCACACACACAGATAGGTGAGAATGAGCAGTGATACACCACTAGCTGCCGCACACACACAGATAGGTGAGAATGAACAGTGATAAACCACTAGCTGACGCACACACACAGATAGGTGAGAATGAGCAGTGATACACCACTAGCTGCCGCACACACACACAGATAGGTAAGAATGAGCAGTGATACACCACTAGCTGCCGCACACACACACACAGATAGGTGAGAATGAGCAGTGATACACCACTAGCTGCCACACACACACACAGATAGGTAAGAATGAGCAGTGATACACCACTAGCTGCCGCACACACACACACACAGATAGGTAAGAATGAGCAGTGATACACCACTAGCTGCCGCACACACACAGATAGGTGAGAATGAACAGTGATAAACCACTAGCTGCCGCACACACATAGATAGGTGAGAATGAGCAGTGATACACCACTAGCTGCCGCACACACACACACACAGATAGGTGAGAATGAGCAGTGATACACCACTAGCTGCCGCAAACACACACACACAGATAGGTGAGAATGAGCAGTGATACACCACTAGATGCCGCACACACACACAGATAGGGGAGAATGAGCAGTGACACACCACTAGCTGCCGCACACACACACAGATAGGGGAGAATGAGCAGTGATACACCTCTAGTTGAGAATGAGCAGTGATACACCACTACCTGCCGCACACACACACACACAGATAGGTGAGAATGAGCAGTGATACACCACTAGCTGCCGCACACACACACACAGATAGGTGAGAATGAGCAGTGATACACGACTAGCTGCCGCACACACACAGATAGGGGAGAATGAGCAGTGACACACAACTAGCTGCCGCACACACACACAGATAGGGGAGAATGAGCAGTGATACACCTCTAGGTGAGAATGAGCAGTGATACACCACTAGGTGCCGCACTCACACAGATAGGTAAGAATGAGCAGTGATACACCACTAGCTGCCGCACACAGACACACACAGATAAGTGAGAATGATCAGTGATACACCTCTAGCTGCCGCACACACACACACACACACACACACACACACAGAGATAGGTGAGAATAAGCAGTGATACACCTCTAGCTGCCGCACACACACAGATAGGGGAGAATGAGCAGTGATACAACACTAGCTGCCCCACACACACACAGATAGGTTAGAATGAGCAGTGATACACCACTAGCTGCCGCACACACACACAGATAGGTGAGAATGAGCAGTGATACACCACTAGCTGCCGCACACACACAGATAGGGGAGAATGAGCAGTGATACACCTCTAGCTGCCGCACACACACACACACACACACAGATAGGTGAGAATAAGCAGTGATACACCTCTAGCTGCCGCACACACACAGATAGGGGAGAATGAGCAGTGATACACCACTAGCTGCCCCACACACACACACAGATAGGTTAGAATGAGCAGTGATACACCACTAGCTGCTGCACACACACACACAGATAGGTGAGAATGAGCAGTGATACAACACTAGCTGCCCCCCACACACACAGATAGGTTAGAATGAGCAGTGATACACCACTAGCTGCCGCACACACACACAGATAGGTGAGAATGAGCAGTGATACACCACTAGCTGCCGCACACACACAGATAGGGGAGAATGAGCAGTGATACACCTCTAGCTGCCGCACACACACACACACACACACAGATAGGTGAGAATAAGCAGTGATACACCTCTAGCTGCCCCACACACACACAGATAGGGGAGAATGAGCAGTGATACACCACTAGCTGCTGCACACACACACAGATAGGGGAGAATAAGCAGTGATACACCACTAGCTGCCGCACACACACACACACAGATAGGTGAGAATGAACAGTGATAGACCACTAGCTGCCGCACACACACAGATAGGGGAGAATGAGCAGTGATACACCACTAGCTGCCGCACACTCACAGATAGGGGAGAATGAGCAGTGATACACCACTAGCTGCCGCACACACACACAAATAGGTGAGAATGAGCAGTGATACAACACTAGCTGCCGCACACACACACACACAGATAGGTGAGAATGAGCAGTGATACACCATTAGCTGCCGCACACACACACAGATAGGGGAGAATAAGCAGTGATACACCACTAGCTGCCACACACACACACAGATAGGTGAGAATGAGCAGTGATACACCACTAGCTGCCGCACACACACACACAGGTGAGAATGAGCAGTGATACACCACTAGCTGCCGCACACACACACACACAGATAGGTGAGAATGAGCAGTGATACACCACTAGCTGCCGCACACACACAGATCGGTGAGAATGAGCAGTGATACACCTCTAGCTGCCGCACACACACACAGATAGGTGAGAATGAGCAGTGATACACCACTAGCTGCAGCACACACACAGATAGGGGAGAATGAGCAGTGATACACCACTAGCTGCCGCACACTCACACACAGATAGGGGAGAATGAGCAGTGATACACCACTAGCTGCCACACACACACACAGATAGGTGAGAATGAGCAGTGACACACCACTAGCTGCCGCATACACACACAGATAGGTGAGAATGAGCAGTGATACACCACTAGCTGCCGCACACACACACAGATAGGGGAGAATGAGCAGTGATACACCACTAGCTGCCGCACACACACACAGATAGGGGAGAATGAGCAGTGATACACCACTAGCTGCCGCACACACACACAGATAGGGGAGAATGAGCAGTGACACACCACTAGCTGCCGCACACACACACAGATAGGGGAGAATGAGCAGTGATACACCTCTAGGTGAGAATGAGCAGTGATACACCACTAGCTGCCGCACTCACACAGATAGGTAAGAATGAGCAGTGATACACCACTAGCTGCCGCACACACACACACACAGATAAGTGAGAATGATCAGTGATACACCTCTAGCTGCCGCACACACACACACACACACACACAGAGATAGGTGAGAATAAGCAGTGATACACCTCTAGCTGCCGCACACACACAGATAGGGGAGAATGAGCAGTGATACAACACTAGCTGCCCCACACACACACAGATAGGTTAGAATGAGCAGTGATATACCACTAGCTGCCGCACACACACACAGATAGGTGAGAATGAGCAGTGATACACCACTAGCTGCCGCACACACACAGATAGGGGAGAATGAGCAGTGATACACCTCTAGCTGCCGCACACACACACACACACACACACACAGATAGGTGAGAATAAGCAGTGATACACCTCTAGCTGCCGCACACACACAGATAGGGGAGAATGAGCAGTGATACACCACTAGCTGCCCCACACACACACACAGATAGGTTAGAATGAGCAGTGATACACCTCTAGCTGCCACACACACACAGATAGGTGAGAATGAGCAGTGATACAACACTAGCTGCCCCCCACACACACAGATAGGTTAGAATGAGCAGTGATACACCACTAGCTGCCGCACACACACACAGATAGGTGAGAATGAGCAGTGATACACCACTAGCTGCCGCACACACACAGATAGGGGAGAATGAGCAGTGATACACCTCTAGCTGCCGCACACACACACACACACACACAGATAGGTGAGAATAAGCAGTGATACACCTCTAGCTGCCGCACACACACAGATAGGGGAGAATGAGCAGTGATACACCACTAGCTGCCCCACACACACAGATAGGTTAGAATGAGCAGTGATACACCGCTAGCTGCCGCACACACACACAGATAGGTGAGAATGAGCAGTGATACACCACTAGCTGCCGCACACACACACACACACAGATAGGGGAGAATGAGCAGTGATACACCACTAGCTGCCGCACACACACACACACACAGATAGGTGAGAATGAGCAGTGATACACCACTAGCTGCCGCACACACACACACACACAGATAGGTGAGAATGAGCAGTGATACACCACTAGCTGCTGCACACACACACACAGATAGGTGAGAATGAACAGTGATAGACCACTAGCTGCCGCACACACACAGATAGGGGAGAATGAGCAGTGATACACCACTAGCTGCCGCACACTCACAGATAGGGGAGAATGAGCAGTGATACACCACTAGCTGCCGCACACACACACAAATAGGTGAGAATGAGCAGTGATACAACACTAGCTGCCGCACACACACACACACAGATAGGTGAGAATGAGCAGTGATACACCATTAGCTGCCGCACACACACACAGATAGGGGAGAATAAGCAGTGATACACCACTAGCTGCCACACACACACACAGATAGGTGAGAATGAGCAGTGATACACCACTAGCTGCCGCACACACACACACAGGTGAGAATGAGCAGTGATACACCACTAGCTGCCGCACACACACACACACAGATAGGTGAGAATGAGCAGTGATACACCACTAGCTGCCGCACACACACAGATCGGTGAGAATGAGCAGTGATACACCTCTAGCTGCCGCACACACACACAGATAGGTGAGAATGAGCAGTGATACACCACTAGCTGCAGCACACACACAGATAGGGGAGAATGAGCAGTGATACACCACTAGCTGCCGCACACTCACACACAGATAGGGGAGAATGAGCAGTGATACACCACTAGCTGCCACACACACACACAGATAGGTGAGAATGAGCAGTGACACACCACTAGCTGCCGCACACACACACAGATAGGGGAGAATGAGCAGTGATACACCACTAGCTGCCGCACACACACACAGATAGGGGAGAATGAGCAGTGACACACCACTAGCTGCCGCACACACACACAGATAGGGGAGAATGAGCAGTGATACACCACTAGGTGAGAATGAGCAGTGATACACCACTAGCTGCCGCACTCACACAGATAGGTAAGAATGAGCAGTGATACACCACTAGCTGCCACACACACACACACACAGATAAGTGAGAATGATCAGTGATACACCTCTAGCTGCCGCACACACACACACACACACACACACACACACACACACACACACAGAGATAGGTGAGAATAAGCAGTGATACACCTCTAGCTGCCGCACACACACAGATAGGGGAGAATGAGCAGTGATACACCACTAGCTGCCGCACACACACACACACAGATAAGTGAGAATGATCAGTGATACACCTCTAGCTGCCGCACACACACACACACACACACACACACACACACACACACACACACACACACAGAGATAGGTGAGAATAAGCAGTGATACACCACTAGCTGCCCCACACACACACAGATAGGTTAGAATGAGCAGTGATACACCACTAGCTGCCGAACACACACACAGATAGGTGAGAATGAGCAGTGATACACCACTAGCTGCCGCACACACACAGATAGGGGAGAATGAGCAGTGATACACCACTAGCTGCCGCACACTCACACACAGATAGGGGAGAATGAGCAGTGATACACCACTAGCTGCCACACACACACACAGATAGGTGAGAATGAGCATTGATACACCACTAGCTGCCGCACACACACACACAGATAAGTGAGAATGAGCAGTGATACACCTCTAGCTGCCCCACACACACAGATAGGGGAGAAGGAGCAGTGATACACCACTAGCTGCCGCACACACACACACAGATAGGTGAGAATGAGCATTGATACACCACTAGCTGCCGCACACACACAGATAGGGGTGAATGAGCAGTGATGCATCACTAGCTGCCGCACACACACACACACACACACACAGATAGGTGAGAATGAGCAGTGATACACCACTAGCTGCCGCACACACACAGATAGGGGAGAATGAGCAGTGATACACCACTAGCTGCCGCACACACACACACAGATAGGTGAGAATGAGCATTGATACACCACTAGCTGCCGCACACACACAGATAGGTAAGAATGAGCAGTGATACACCACTAGCTGCCGCACACACAAAGATAGGTAAGAATGAGCAGTGATACAACCCTAGCTGCCGCACACACACACAGATAGGTAAGAATGATTAGTGATACACCGCTAGCTGCTGCACACACACACAGATAGGTGAGAATGAGCAGTGATACACAACTAGCTGCCGCACACACACACACACAGATAGGTAAGAATAAGCAGTGATATACCACTAGCTGCCGCACACACACACACAGATAGGTAAGAATGATCAGTGATACACCACTAGCTGCCGCACACACACACAGATAGGTGAGAATGAGCAGTGATACACCACTAGCTGCCGCACACACACACAGATAGGTAAGAATGATCAGTGATACACCACTAGCTGCCGCACACACACACAGATAGGGGAGAATGAGCAGTGATACACCACTAGCTGCCGCACACACACACACAGATAGGTGAGAATGAGTAGTGATACACCACTAGCTGCCGCACACACACAGATAGGTGAGAATGAGCAGTGATACACCACTAGCTGCCGCACACACACAAAGATAGGTAAGAATGAGCAGTTATACACCGCTAGCTGCCGCACACACACACAGATAGGTGAGAATGAGTAGTGATACACCACTAGCTGCCGCACACACACAGATAGGTGAGAATGAGCAGTGATACACCACTAGCTGCCGCACACACACAAAGATAGGTAAGAATGAGCAGTTATACACCGCTAGCTGCTGCACACACACACAGATAGGTAAGAATGAGCAGTGATACACCACTAGCTGCCGCACACACACACACAGATAGGTAAGAATGAGCAGTGATACACCTCTAGCTGCCGCACACACACACACACACAGATAGGTAAGAATGAGCAGTGATACACCACTAGCTGCCGCACACACACAGATAGGTAAGAATGATCAGTGATACACCGCTAGCTGCTGCACACACACAGAGATAGGTAAGAATGAGCAGTGATACACCACTAGCTGCCGCACACACACACAGATAGGTAAGAATGAGCAGTGATACACCACTAGCTGCCGCACAGACACACACAGATAGGTAAGAATGAGCAGTGATACACCTCTAGCTGCCGCACACACACACACAGATAGGTAAGAATGAGCAGTGATACACCACTAGCTGCCGCACACACACAAAGATAGGTAAGAATGAGCAGTGATACACCCCTAGCTGCCGCACACACACACAGATAGGTAAGAATGATCAGTGATACACCGCTAGCTGCTGCACACACACACACAGATAGGTAAGAATGAGCAGTGATACACCACTAGCTGCCGCACACACACACACAGATAGGTGAGAATGATCAGTGATACACCACTAGCTGCCGCACACACACAAAGATATGTAAGAATGAGCAGTGATACACCCCTAGCTGCCACACACACACACACAGATAGGTAAGAATGAGCAGTGATACACCCGTAGCTGCCGCACACACACACAGATAGGTGAGAATGAGCATTGATACACCACTAGCTGCCGCACACACACACAGATAGGTGAGAATGAGCAGTGATACACCTCTAGCTGCCGCACACACACACAGATAGGTAAGAATGAGCAGTGATACACCACTAGCTGCCGCACACACACACAGATAGGTGAGAATGAGCAGTGATACACCTCTAGCTGCTGCACACACACACAGATAGGTAAGAATGAGCAGTGATACACCACTAGCTGCCACAAACACACACAGATAGGTAAGAATGATCAGTGATACACCCCTAGCTGCCGCACACACACACAGATAGGTGAGAATGAGCAGTGATATACCACTAGCTGCCGCACACACACACAGATAGGTGAGAATGAGCAGTGATACACCACTAGCTGCCGCACACACACACACAGATAGGGGAGAATGATCAGTGATACACCACTAGCTGCCGCACACACACACAGATAGGGGAGAATGATCAGTGATACACCACTAGCTGCCGCACACACACAGATAGGTAAGAATGAGCAGTGATACACCACTAGCTGCCGCACACACACACAGATAGGTGAGAATGAGCAGTGATACACCACTAGCTGCCACACACACATACAGATAGGTAAGAATGATCAGTGATACACCACTAGCTGCCGCACACACACACATAGGTGAGAATGAGCAGTGATACACCACTAGCTGCCGCACACACACAGATAGGTGAGAATGAGCAGTGATACACCACTAGCTGCTGCACACACACAGATAGGTGAGAATGAGCAGTGATACACCACTAGCTGCCACAAACACACACAGATAGGTAAGAATGATCAGTGATACACCCCTAGCTGCCGCACACACACACACAGATAGGGGAGAATGATCAGTGATACACCACTAGCTGCCGCACACACACACAGATAGGTGAGAATGAGCAGTGATACACCACTAGCTGCCACACACACATACAGATAGGTAAGAATGATCAGTGATACACCACTAGCTGCCGCACACACACAGATAGGGGAGAATGATCAGTGATACACCCCTAGCTGCCGCACACACACACAGATAGGGGAGAATGAGCAGTGATACACCGCTAGCTGCCGCACACACACACAGATAGGGGAGAATGATCAGTGATACACCCCTAGCTGCCGCACACACACACAGATAGGGGAGAATGAGCAGTGATACACCGCTAGCTGCCGCACACACACAGATAGGGGAGAATGATCAGTGATACACCCCTAGCTGCCGCACACACACACAGATAGGGGAGAATGAGCAGTGATACACCGCTAGCTGCCGCACACACACACAGATAGGGGAGAATGATCAGTGATACACCCCTAGCTGCCGCACACACACACAGATAGGGGAGAATGAGCAGTGATACACCGCTAGCTGCCGCACACACACAGATAGGGGAGAATGATCAGTGATACACCCCTAGCTGCCGCACACACACACAGATAGGGGAGAATGAGCAGTGATACACCTCTAGCTGCCGCACACACACACAGATAGATGAGAATGAGCAGTGATACACCACTAGCTGCCGCACACACACACACACAGATAGGTAAGAATGATCAGTGATACACCACTAGCTGCCGCACACACACACACAGATAGGGGAGAATGAGCAGTGATACACCACTAGCTGCCACACACACACACAGATAGGGGAGAATAAGCAGTGATACACCACTAGCTGCCGCACACACACAGATAGGTAAGAATGAGCAGTGATACACCACTAGCTGCCGCACACACACACACACACACAGATAGGGGAGAATAAGCAGTGATACACCACTAGCTGCCGCACACACACACAGATAGGTGAGAATGAGCATTGATACACCACTAGCTGCCGCACACACACAGATAGGGGAGAATGAGCAGTGATACATCACTAGCTGCCGCACACACACAGATAGGTGAAAATGAGCAGTGATACACCACTAGCTGCCACACACACATACAGATAGATGAGAATGAGCAGTGATACACCTCTAGCTGCCGCACACACACACAGATAGGGGAGAATGATCAGTGATACACCCCTAGCTGCCGCACACACACACAGATAGGGGAGAATGAGCAGTGATACACCCCTAGCTGCCGCACACACACACAGATAGGGGAGAATGATCAGTGATACACCCCTAGCTGCCGCACACACACACAGATAGGGGAGAATGAGCAGTGATACACCACTAGCTGCCGCACACACACACAGATAGGGGAGAATGAGCAGTGATACACCCCTAGCTGCCGCACACACACACACAGATAGGGGAGAATGAGCAGTGATACACCACTAGCTGCCGCACACACACACAGATAGGGGAGAATGAGCAGTGATACACCCCTAGCTGCCGCACACACACACAGATAGGGGAGAATGAGCAGTGATACACTCCTAGCTGCCGCACACACACACAGATAGGGGAGAATGAGCAGTGATACACCACTAGCTGCCGCACACACACACAGATAGGTAAGAATGAGCAGTGATACACCACTAGCTGCTGCACACACACACAGATAGGTGAGAATGAGCATTGATACACCACTAGCTGCCGCACACACACAGATAGGTAAGAATGAGCAGTGATACACCACTAGCTGCCGCACACACACACAGATAGGTTAGAATGAGCAGTGATACACCACTAGCTGCCGCACACACACAGATAGGTAAGAATAAGCAGTGATACACCACTAGCTGCCGCACACACACACAGATAGGTGAGAATGAGCATTGATACACCACTAGCTGCCGCACACACACAGATAGGGGAGAATGAGCAGTGATACATCACTAGCTGCCGCACACACACAGATAGGTGAGAATGAGCAGTTATACACCACTAGCTGCCGCACACACACAAACAGATAGGTGAGAATGAGCAGTGATACACCTCTAGCTGCCCCACACACACAGATAGGGGAGAAGGAGCAGTGATACACCACTAGCTGCCGCACACACACAGATAGGGGTGAATGAGCAGTGATGCATCACTAGCTGCCGCACACACACACACACACAGATAGGTGAGAATGAGCAGTGATACACCACTAGCTGCCGCACACACACACACAGATAGGTGAGAATGAGCAGTGATACACCACTAGCTGCCGCACACACACACAGATAGGTGAGAATGAGCAGTGATACACCACTAGCTGCCGCACACACACAGATAGGGGAGAATGAGCAGTGATACACCTCTAGCTGCCGCACACACACACACACACACACACACACACAGATAGGTGAGAATAAGCAGTGATACACCTCTAGCTGCCGCACACACACAGATAGGGGAGAATGAGCAGTGATACACCACTAGCTGCCCCACACACACAGATAGGTTAGAATGAGCAGTGATACACCACTAGCTGCTGCACACACACACACAGATAGGTGAGAATGAGCAGTGATACAACACTAGCTGCCCCCCACACACACAGATAGGTTAGAATGAGCAGTGATACACCACTAGCTGCCGCACACACACACAGATAGGTGAGAATGAGCAGTGATACACCACTAGCTGCCGCACACACACAGATAGGGGAGAATGAGCAGTGATACACCTCTAGCTGCCGCACACACACACACACACACACAGATAGGTGAGAATAAGCAGTGATACACCTCTAGCTGCCGCACACACACAGATAGGGGAGAATGAGCAGTGATACACCACTAGCTGCCCCACACACACAGATAGGGGAGAATGAGCAGTGATACACCACTAGCTGCCACACACACACAGATAGGTGAGAATGAGCAGTGATACACCACTAGCTGCCGCACACACACACACAGATAGGTGAGAATGAACAGTGATAGACCACTAGCTGCCGCACACACACAGATAGGGGAGAATGAGCAGTGATACACCACTAGCTGCTGCACACACACACACAGATAGGTGAGAATGAACAGTGATAGACCACTAGCTGCCGCACACACACAGATAGGGGAGAATGAGCAGTGATACACCACTAGCTGCCGCACACTCACAGATAGGGGAGAATGAGCAGTGATACACCACTAGCTGCCGCACACACACACAAATAGGTGAGAATGAGCAGTGATACAACACTAGCTGCCGCACACACACACACACAGATAGGTGAGAATGAGCAGTGATACACCATTAGCTGCCGCACACACACACAGATAGGGGAGAATAAGCAGTGATACACCACTAGCTGCCACACACACACACAGATAGGTGAGAATGAGCAGTGATACACCACTAGCTGCCGCACACACACACACAGGTGAGAATGAGCAGTGATACACCACTAGCTGCCGCACACACACACACACAGATAGGTGAGAATGAGCAGTGATACACCACTAGCTGCCGCACACACACAGATCGGTGAGAATGAGCAGTGATACACCTCTAGCTGCCGCACACACACACAGATAGGTGAGAATGAGCAGTGATACACCACTAGCTGCAGCACACACACAGATAGGGGAGAATGAGCAGTGATACACCACTAGCTGCCGCACACTCACACACAGATAGGGGAGAATGAGCAGTGATACACCACTAGCTGCCACACACACACACAGATAGGTGAGAATGAGCAGTGACACACCACTAGCTGCCGCACACACACACAGATAGGGGAGAATGAGCAGTGATACACCACTAGCTGCCGCACACACACACAGATAGGGGAGAATGAGCAGTGACACACCACTAGCTGCCGCACACACACACAGATAGGGGAGAATGAGCAGTGATACACCTCTAGGTGAGAATGAGCAGTGATACACCACTAGCTGCCGCACTCACACAGATAGGTAAGAATGAGCAGTGATACACCACTAGCTGCCGCACACACACACAGATAGGGGAGAATGAGCAGTGATACACCTCTAGGTGAGAATGAGCAGTGATACACCACTAGCTGCCGCACTCACACAGATAGGTAAGAATGAGCAGTGATACACCACTAGCTGCCGCACACACACACACACACACACACACACAGAGATAGGTGAGAATAAGCAGTGATACACCTCTAGCTGCCGCACACACACAGATAGGGGAGAATGAGCAGTGATACACCACTAGCTGCCCCACACACACACAGATAGGTTAGAATGAGCAGTGATACACCACTAGCTGCCGCACACACACACAGATAGGTGAGAATGAGCAGTGATACACCACTAGCTGCCGCACACACACACAGATAGGTAAGAATGATCAGTGATACACCACTAGCTGCCGCACACACACACAGATAGGGGAGAATGAGCAGTGATACACCACTAGCTGCCGCACACACACACACAGATAGGTGAGAATGAGTAGTGATACACCACTAGCTGCCGCACACACACAGATAGGTGAGAATGAGCAGTGATACACCACTAGCTGCCGCACACACACAAAGATAGGTAAGAATGAGCAGTTATACACCGCTAGCTGCCGCACACACACACAGATAGGTAAGAATGAGCAGTGATACATCACTAGCTGCCGCACACACACACAGATAGGTAAGAATGAGCAGTGATACACCACTAGCTGCCGCACACACACACACAGATAGGTAAGAATGAGCAGTGATACACCTCTAGCTGCCGCACACACACACACACACAGATAGGTAAGAATGAGCAGTGATACACCGCTAGCTGCTGCACACACACAGAGATAGGTAAGAATGAGCAGTGATACACCCCTAGCTGCCGCACACACACACAGATAGGTAAGAATGAGCAGTGATACACCTCTAGCTGCCGCACACACACACACAGATAGGTAAGAATGAGCAGTGATACACCACTAGCTGCCGCACACACACAAAGATAGGTAAGAATGAGCAGTGATACACCCCTAGCTGCCGCACACACACACAGATAGGTAAGAATGATCAGTGATACACCGCTAGCTGCTGCACACACACACACAGATAGGTAAGAATGAGCAGTGATACACCACTAGCTGCCGCACACACACAAAGATATGTAAGAATGAGCAGTGATACACCCCTAGCTGCCACACACACACACACAGATAGGTAAGAATGAGCAGTGATACACCCGTAGCTGCCGCACACACACACAGATAGGTGAGAATGAGCATTGATACACCACTAGCTGCCGCACACACACACAGATAGGTGAGAATGAGCAGTGATACACCTCTAGCTGCCGCACACACACACAGATAGGTAAGAATGAGCAGTGATACACCACTAGCTGCCGCACACACACACAGATAGGTGAGAATGAGCAGTGATACACCACTAGCTGCCACAAACACACACAGATAGGTAAGAATGATCAGTGATACACCACTAGCTGCCGCACACACACACACACAGATAGGTAAGAATGATCAGTGATACACCGCTAGCTGCTGCACACACACACAGATAGGTGAGAATGAGCAGTGATACACCCCTAGCTGCCGCACACACACACACAGATAGGTGAGAATGAGCAGTGATACACCACTAGCTGCCGCACACACAGATAGGTGAGAATGAGCAGTGATACACCTCTAGCTGCTGCACACACACAGATAGGTGAGAATGAGCAGTGATACACCACTAGCTGCCGCACACACACAGATAGGTGAGAATGAGCAGTGATACACCACTAGCTGCCACACACACATACAGATAGGTAAGAATGATCAGTGATACACCGCTAGCTGCCGCACACACACACAG
The DNA here is from genome assembly GCF_027579735.1 of Bombina bombina. Taxonomy (NCBI): domain Eukaryota; kingdom Metazoa; phylum Chordata; class Amphibia; order Anura; family Bombinatoridae; genus Bombina; species Bombina bombina. The sequence continues at coordinate 4,065,220 of NC_069500.1, forward strand.
ATAGGGGAGAATGATCAGTGATACACCACTAGCTGCCGCACACACACACAGATGGCGGAGAATGAGCAGTGATACACCGCTAGCTGCCGTACACACACAGATAGGGGAGAATGATCAGTGATACACCCCTAGCTGCCGCACACACACACAGATAGGGGAGAATGAGCAGTGATACACCTCTAGCTGCCGCACACACACACAGATAGGGGAGAATGAGCAGTGATACACCGCTAGCTGCCGCACACACACACAGATAGGGGAGAATGAGCAGTGATACACCACTAGCTGCTGCACACACACACAGATAGGTGAGAATGAGCAGTGATACACCACTAGCTGCCGCACACACACACACACACAGATAGGGGAGAATAAGCAGTGATACACCACTAGCTGCCGCACACACACAGATAGGTAAGAATGAGCAGTGATACACCACTAGCTGCCGCACACACACACACACACACACACAGATAGGGGAGAATAAGCAGTGATACACCACTAGCTGCCGCACACACACACAGATAGGTGAGAATGAGCATTGATACACCACTAGCTGCCGCACACACACAGATAGGGGAGAATGAGCAGTGATACATCACTAGCTGCCGCACACACACAGATAGGTGAGAATGAGCAGTGATACACCACTAGCTGCCACACACACATACAGATAGATGAGAATGAGCAGTGATACACCTCTAGCTGCCGCACACACACACAGATAGGGGAGGATGATCAGTGATACACCCCTAGCTGCCGCACACACACAGATAGGTAAGAATGAGCAGTGATACACCACTAGCTGCTGCACACACACACACACAGATAGGGGAGAATGAGCAGTGATACACCACTAGCTGCCGCACACACACAGATAGGTGAGAATGAGCAGTGATACACCACTAGCTGCCACACACACAGATAGGTGAGAATGAGCAGTGATTCACCACTAGCTGCCACACACACACAGATAGGTGAGAATGAGCAGTGATACACCTCTAGCTGCCGCACACACACACAGATAGGTGAGAATGAGCAGTGATACACCTCTAGCTGCCACAGACACACACAGATAGGTGAGAATGAGCAGTGATACACCTCTAGCTGCCGCACACACACACAGATAGGTGAGAATGAGCAGTGATACACCTCTAGCTGCCACAGACACACACAGATAGGTGAGAATGAGCAGTGATACACCTCTAGCTGCCGCACACACACACAGATAGGTGAGAATGAGCAGTGATACACCACTAGCTGCCGCACACACACACAGATAGGTGAGAATGAGCAGTGATACACCTCTAGCTGCCACAGACACACACAGATAGGTGAGAATGAGCAGTGATACAGCACTAGCTGCCACAAACACACAGATAGGTGAGAATGAGCAGTGATACACCACTAGCTGCCGCACACACACACAGATAGGTAAGAATGAGCAGTGATACACCACTAGCTGCCACACACACACAGATAGGTGAGAATGAGCAGTGATACACCACTAGCTGCCGCACACACACACACAGATAGGTAAGAATGAGCAGTGATACACCGCTAGCTGCCGCACACACACACAGATAGGTGAGAATGAGCAGTGATACACCACTAGCTGCTGCACACACACACAGATAGGTGAGAATGAGCAGTGATACACCACTAGCTGCCGCAAACAAACAGATAGGTGAGAATGAGCAGTGATACACCACTAGCTGCCGCACACACACACAGATAGGTGAGAATGAGCAGTGATACACCACTAGCTGCCGCACACACACACAGATAGGTGAGAATGAGCAGTGATACACCGCTAGCTGCCGCACACACACACAGATAGGGGAGAATGAGCAGTGATACACCTCTAGCTGCCGCACACACACACAGATAGGTGAGAATGAGCAGTGATACACCACTAGCTGCTGCACACACAAACACACACACACATAGGTGAGAATGAGCAGTGATATACCACTAGCTGCCGCACACACACACAGATAGGTGAGAATGAGCAGTGATACACCTCTAGCTGCCGCACACACACACAGATAGGTGAGAATGAGCAGTGATACACCACTAGCTGCCGCAAACAAACAAATAGGTGAGAATGAGCAGTGATACACCACTAGCTGCCGCACACACAGATAGGTGAGAATGAGCAGTGATACACCACTAGCTGCCGCACACACACAGAGATAGGTTAGAATGAGCAGTGATACACTACTAGCTGCCACACACTCACACACAGATAGGGGAGAATGAGCAGTGATACACCACTAGCTGCCGCACACACACACACACACACAGATAGGTGAGAATGAGCAGTGATACACCACTAGCTGCCACACACACACACACACACACAGATAGATGACAATGAGCAGTGATACACCACTAACTGCCACACACACACACAGATAGGTGAGAATGAGCAGTGATACACCACTAGCTGCCGCACACTCACACACAGATGGGTGAGAATGAGCAGTGATACACCACTAGCTGCCGCACACACACACAGATAGGGGAGAATGAGCAGTGATATACCACTAGCTGCCGCACACACACACAGATAGGGGAGAATGAGCAGTGATATACCACTAGCTGCCGCACACACACAGAGATAGGTTAGAATGAGCAGTGATACACCACTAGCTGCCGCACACTCACACACAGATAGGTGAGAATGAGCAGTGATACACCACTAGCTGCCACACACACACACAGATAGGGGAGAATGAGCAGTGATACACCACTAGCTGCCGCATACACACACAGATAGGTGAGAATGAGCAGTGATACACCACTAGCTGCCGCACACACACAGATAGGTGAGAATGAGCATTGATACACCACTAGCTGCCGCACACATACACAGATAGGTGAGTATGAGCAGTGATACACCACTAGCTGCCGCACACACAGATAGGTGAGAATGAGCAGTGATACACCTCTAGCTGCCGCACACACACACACAGATAGGGGAGAATGAGCAGTGATACACCACTAGCTGCCGCACACACACACAGATAGGTGAGAATGAGCAGTGATACACCACTAGCTGCCACACACACACACAGATAGGTGAGAATGAGCAGTGATACACCTCTAGCTGCCGAACACACACACACAGATGGGTGAGAATGAGCAGTGATACACCACTAGCTGCCGCACACACACACACAGATAGGTGAGAATGAGCAGTGATACACCTCTAGCTGCCGAACACACACACACACACAGATAGGTGAGAATGAGCAGTGATACACCACTAGCTGCCACACACACAGATAGGTGAGAATGAGCAGTGATTCACCACTAGCTGCCACACACACACAGATAGGTGAGAATGAGCAGTGATACACCTCTAGCTGCTGCACAAACACACACAGGTGAGAATGAGCAGTGATACACCTCTAGCTGCCACAGACACACACAGATAGGTGAGAATGAGCAGTGATACAGCACTAGCTGCCACAAACACAGAGATAGGTGAGAATGAGCAGTGATACACCACTAGCTGCCGCACACACACAGATAGGTAAGAATGAGCAGTGATACACCACTAGCTGCCGCACACACACACAGATAGGTGAGAATGAGCAGTGATACACCACTAGCTGCCGCACACACACACAGATAGGTGAGAATGAGCAGTGATACACCTCTAGCTGCCGCACGCACACACACACAGATAGGTGAGAATGAGCAGTGATACACCACTAGCTGCCGCAAACAAACAGATAGGTGAGAATGAGCAGTGATACACCACTAGCTGCCGCACACACACACAGATAGGTGAGAATGAGCAGTGATACACCACTAGCTGCCGCACACACACAGATAGGTGAGAATGAGTAGTGATACACCACTAGCTGCCGCACACACACACAGATAGGTGAGAATGAGCAGTGATACACCACTAGCTGCCGCACACACACACAGATAGGTGAGAGTGAGCAGTGATACACCACTAGCTGCCGCACACACAGATAGGTGAGAATTAGCAGTGATATACCACTAGCTGCCGCACACACAGATAGGTGAGAATGAGCAGTGATATACCACTAGCTGCCGCACACACAGAGATAGGTGAGAATGAGCAGTGATACACCACTAGCTGCCGCACACACACACACATAGGTGAGAATGAGCAGTGATAAACCACTAGCTGCCGCACACACACACAGATAGGTGAGAATGAGCAGTGATACACCACTAGCTGCCGCACACACACACAGATAGGTGAGAATGATCAGTGATACACCACTAGCTGCCGCACACACACACAGATAGGTGAGCATGAGCAGTGATACACCACTAGCTGCCGCACACACACACAGATAGGTAAGAATGAGCAGTGATACACCACTAGCTGCCGCACACACACACAGATAGGTGAGCATGAGCAGTGATACACCACTAGCTGCCGCACACACACACAGATAGGGGAGAATGAGCAGTGATACACCAATAGCTGCAGCAAACACACAGATAGATGAGAATGAGCAGTGATACACCACTAGCTGCCACACACACACACACACACAGATAGGTGAGAATGAGCAGTGATACACCACTAGCTGCCACACACACACACAGATAGATGACAATGAGCAGTGATACACCACTAACTGCCACACACACACACAGATAGATGATAATGAGCAGTGATACACCACTAGCTGCCGCACACACACACAGATAGGGGAGAATGAGCAGTGATATACCACTAGCTGCCGCACACACACAGAGATAGGTTAGAATGAGCAGTGATACACCACTAGCTGCCGCACACTCACACACAGATAGGTGAGAATGAGCAGTGATACACCACTAGCTGCCGCACACTCACACACAGATAGGGGAGAATGAGCAGTGATACACCACTAGCTGCCGCATACACACACAGATAGGTGAGAATGAGCAGTGATACACCACTAGCTGCCGCACACACACAGATAGGTGAGAATGAGCATTGATACACCACTAGCTGCCGCACACACACAGATAGGTGAGAATGAGCATTGATACACCACTAGCTGCCGCACACACACAGATAGGTCAGAATGAGCAGTGATACACCACTAGCTGCCGCACACACACACAGATAGGGGAGAATGAGCAGTGATACACCAATAGCTGCAGCAAACACACAGATAGATGAGAATGAGCAGTGATACACCACTAGCTGCCACACACACAGATAGGTGAGAATGAGCAGTGATACACCACTAGCTGCCACACACACAGATAGGTGAGAATGAGCAGTGATACACCACTAGCTGCCACACACACACACACACACACACACACACAGATAGATGAGAATGAGCAGTGATACACCACTAGCTGCCACACACACAGATAGGTGAGAATGAGCATTGATACACCACTAGCTGCCGCACACACTCACACACACAGATAGGTGAGAATGAGCAGTGATACACCACTAGCTGCCGCACACAGACAGATAGGTGAGAATGAGCAGTGATACACCACTAGCTGCCGCACACACACACAGATAGGTGAGAATGAGCAGTGATACACCACTAGCTGCTGCACACACAAACACACACACACACACATAGGTGAGAATGAGCAGTGATATACCACTAGCTGCCGCACACACACACAGATAGGTGAGAATGAGCAGTGATACACCACTAGCTGCCGCAAACAAACAAATAGGTGAGAATGAGCAGTGATACACCACTAGCTGCCGCACACACAGATAGGTGAGAATGAGCAGTGATACACCACTAGCTGCCGCACACACACAGAGATAGGTTAGAATGAGCAGTGATACACCACTAGCTGCCACACACTCACACACAGATAGGGGAGAATGAGCAGTGATACACCACTAGCTGCCGCACACACACACACACACACAGATAGGTGAGAATGAGCAGTGATACACCACTAGCTGCCACACACACACACGCACAGATAGATGACAATGAGCAGTGATACACCACTAACTGCCACACACACACACAGATAGGTGAGAATGAGCAGTGATACACCACTAGCTGCCGCACACTCACACACAGATAGGTGAGAATGAGCAGTGATACACCACTAGCTGCCGCACACACACACAGATAGGGGAGAATGAGCAGTGATATACCACTAGCTGCCGCACACACACACAGATAGGGGAGAATGAGCAGTGATATACCACTAGCTGCCGCACACACACAGAGATAGGTTAGAATGAGCAGTGATACACCACTAGCTGCCGCACACACACACAGATAGGGGAGAATGAGCAGTGATACACCACTAGCTGCCGCATACGCACACAGATAGGTGAGAATGAGCAGTGATACACCACTAGCTGCCGCACACACACAGATAGGTGAGAATGAGCATTGATACACCACTAGCTGCCGCACACATACACAGATAGGTGAGTATGAGCAGTGATACACCACTAGCTGCCGCACACACAGATAGGTGAGAATGAGCAGTGATACACCTCTAGCTGCCGCACACACACACACAGATAGGGGAGAATGAGCAGTGATACACCACTAGCTGCCGCACACACACACAGATAGGTGAGAATGAGCAGTGATACACCACTAGCTGCCACACACACACACAGATAGGTGAGAATGAGCAGTGATACACCTCTAGCTGCCGAACACACACACACAGATAGGGGAGAATGAGCAGTGATACACCTCTAGCTGCCGCACACACACACACAGATAGGTGAGAATGAGCAGTGATACACCTCTAGCTGCCGAACACACACACACACACACACACACACACACACACACACAGATAGGTGAGAATGAGCAGTGATACACCACTAGCTGCCACACACACAGGTGAGAATGAGCAGTGATTCACCACTAGCTGCCACACACACACAGATAGGTGAGAATGAGCAGTGATACACCTCTAGCTGCTGCACACACACACACAGGTGAGAATGAGCAGTGATACACCTCTAGCTGCCACAGACACACACAGATAGGTGAGAATGAGCAGTGATACAGCACTAGCTGCCACAAACACACAGATAGGTGAGAATGAGCAGTGATACACCACTAGCTGCCGCACACACACAGATAGGTAAGAATGAGCAGTGATACACCACTAGCTGCCGCACACACACAGATAGGTGAGAATGAGCAGTGATACACCACTAGCTGCTGCACACACACACACACACACACACATAGGTGAGAATGAGCAGTGATATACCACTAGCTGCCGCACACACACACAGATAGGTGAGAATGAGCAGTGATACACCACTAGCTGCCGCACACACACAGATAGGGGAGAATGAGCAGTGATACACCACTAGCTGCCGCACACACACACACACAGATAGGGGAGAATGAGCAGTGATACACCACTAGCTGCCGCACACACACAGATAGGTGAGAATGAGCAGTGATACACCTCTAGCTGCCGCACACACAGATAGGTGAGAATGAGCAGTGATACACCTCTAGCTGCCGCACACACACACAGATAGGTGAGAATGATTAGTGATACACCACTAGCTGCCGCACACACACACACAGATAGGGGAGAATGAGCAGTGATACACCACTAGCTGCCGCACACACACAGATAGGTGAGAATGAGCAGTGATACACCACTAGCTGCCGCACACACACACAGATAGGTGAGAATGAGCAGTGATACACCACTAGCTGCTGCACACACACACACAGATAGCTGAGAATGAGCAGTGATACACCACTAGCTGCCGCACACAAACACACACAGGTGAGAATGAGCAGTGATACACCACTTGCTGCCGCACACACACAGATAGGTGAGAATGAGCAGTGATACACCACTAGCTGCCGCACACACACACAGATAGGTGAGAATGAGCAGTGATACACCACTAGCTGCCGCACACACACAGGTGAGAATGAGCAGTGATACACCACTAGCTGCCGCACACACAGGTGAGAATGAGCAGAGATACACCATTATCTGCCGCACACACACACACACACACACACAGATAGGTGAGAATGAGCAGTGATACACCACTAGCTGCCGCACACACACAGCTAGGGGAGAATGCACAGTGATACACCACTAGCTGCCGCACAAACACACACACAGATAGGTGACAATGAGCAGTGATACACCACTAGCTGCCGCACACACACAGATAGGGGAGAATGAGCATTGATGCACCACTAGCTGCAACACACACACACACACACAGATAGGTGACAATGAGCAGTGATATACCACTAGCTGCCGCACACACCCACACACAGGTGAGAATGAGCAGTGATACACCACTAGCTGCCGTACACACACACAGATAGGTGAGAATGAGCAGTGATATACCACTAGCTGCGACACACACACACAGATAGGTAAGAATGAGCAGTGATACACCACTAGCTGCCGCACACACACAGATAGGTAAGAAGGAGCAGTGATACACCACTAGGTTTCTAACAGAAGATACTGTGCTGTCTCGTTGGTTGATTAGAGGCTTCTCGGAGTAGTACAGTAGGTTATGGAACTGATGGGGTAAATATGTAATGTGAGGGCTGCACATAAGTAACGCATCCTGCTGTATGATGTGTTCTATTTAACCCCTTGTTTGTTTGTTTTCTAGATGATCTACAAGAACATCAAATTAAACAAAAGCCAGGTTGGTAAAATCTTCTTGTATAATTTTATTGCAGCTTTATCTGAGACTAAAGAGAATTCCGAGGTCCCACCACTCCAGAAACAGCTTTTGTTTATTAAAAAAAATGTGTACTGCTGTGTGTGTGCTGCTGTGTATCATGTGCTGCTGTGTGCTGCACGCATCTGGACCCAACACAGCCATTGGCAACAAGCAGGGAAGGAGACACCGCGCCCCTAGCAATGGCTAGAGCGGCGTGGCGTGACATAGCCCCCCTCTCAAGGGTTCCCTCTGGGAACCAGAGTCGGCCTCAAAGGATGAGCAGCATGGAATTTGTAGACCAAAGATGGAGCATGCACATCACGGGCAGGAACCCAGGAACGATCTGCCACAGAGTAACCCTTCCAGTGTATCAGATACTGCAGTTGTCTGCGCCTGTATCTGGAGTCCAGGACCTTAACTACCTCATATTCAGGATCACCACGGACCAGGAGCGGAGGAGGAGGTGCTTGGAGACGGGTACATCTATTATTGATGTAAGGCTTGAGTAGTGAGATGTGGAAGACAGGGTGTATGCACAGGGTTTTGGGCAAGGCCACTTTGTAGCAACAGGATACAGTCTTTTCAAGACTTTGTAAAGACCAATAAACCAAGGCCCCAAATTGTGACAGGGTTGACATATGTCGAGTAGAGACCCAAACACGTTCACCTACTGAGATGGCACGTACAGAAGCTCTATGATGATCAGCAAACTTTTTATATCTAGAGACAACTGAACGTAGCTGAGAGCGAATACGTTGCCAATAAGTGGTGAGTTCAGTAACTGAAGCAGGAACTCCAGTGGACTGAGCAGAAAGTGGGAAGACACCAGGTTGATACCCTGCTGCGGCTTGAAATGGAGAACATCGAAGAGATGAGTGCCAATGAGTGTTTCTTGCCAGCTCAGCTAGGGGTAACAACTCAGACCAGTTGGTATGGTGAGCATTGACAAAGGCTCTAAGGTAGGCTTCAAGATCCTAGTTTACTCTCTGTTAGTCCATTGGTCTGAGGATAGTAGCCAGAGGACAAGGAAACAGTGGTTCCAATCAACTTACAAAAGGCTCTCCAAAAGGTAGAGGTGAACTGTGGACCTCTGTCGGAAACAATATTCACAGGAATGCCATGAAGTCGTACCTCATGCAAGAGAAAAAGAGACGATAGTTCTTGGGCTGAAGGCAGTTTTGTCAGGGGTACAAAATTAGCCAGTCTGGAAAAGTGATCCACCACAACCTAGATAACTGTATGGTGGTCAGAAGGAGGGAGGTCCACAATGAAGTCCATTGTTATGTGTGCCCATGGTCGTTTGGGAATGGACAATGGTTGGAGCAAGCCGGGAGGCAATGATCTGGGAGTTTTGTTGGCAGCACAAGTTGTGCAGGCTTTTACATAACCCTGAGTGTCAGACTTCATAGTAGGCCACCATACATGTTGGGAAATGCGCTTAAAAGTCCTAGCTAAACCAGGATGTCCTGAGAGTTTTCTGTCATGAGCCCAGGACAGCACAGGAGTACGTAGGTTCAGAGGTACAAAAAAAAGATATCAGAAGCCACGGGAGCTTCAGGACGTTTACTAGGCTGGGCACGTTGCAGTCTTTGAAGAAGGGTGGTATTCAGTTGAGCTACCACACAGGAGTTAGGTATGATGTGTTCAATAGGAGCTTCAGAGAAATCACTTGAGTGGAGGAATTGATGGGAAAGGGCATCTACCTTCTTGTTCTTGTTCCCAGGAAGATAAGAGACCACAAAGTTAAAACGGGAAAAGAACAAGGCCCACCTGGCCTGTCAAGGATTGAGTCGATGAGCAGTCTCTAGGTAAGTCAGATTCTTGTGATCGGTGAGAATTCTGAATGGGATTGGTGGTGCCCTCTAACCAATGACGCCATTCAGTCAAGGCCATCTTAATGGCTAAAGCGTTTAGAGAAAAAGGCTACAGGGTGTGAGGCATCAACCTCTAAAGTGAACTGTAGGTCAGGATCAGGATAGCAGAGCACAGGAGCAGAACAGAAAATATTTTTCAGACGAGAGAAGGCATTTATGGCTTCAGGAGGCCAATGTTTACAGTCCTTGTTCCGTTTTGTCAGTTCAGTGAGTGGAGCGACTGAGAAAAGTTCTTTATAAACTTGCGGTAATAATTGGAGAACCCCAAGAACCTCTGTAGTTCCTTTAATGAAGTAGGTTGAGGCCATTCTAAAACTGGGGTGAGTTTAGCAGGCTCCATGGCAAAACCCTCCTTCGAGATGACATAACCTAGGAACTGGATCTGAACTTCGTCAAACTCACATTTCCATCTAAAGGGGAGGAAAGTCCTCGGCTTCATTCATTACTTTTGGGAATTAAGAACCTGGCTACCAGGAGGAGGCAAATACACCCCAGCCAAAGGCTTAAATACCTCCCCCACTTTCCTCATCCCCCAGTCATTCTTTGCCTTTCGTCACAGGAGGATGGCAGAGAAGTGCAGAAGATTCGGAGTAGTCTCTTATGGAGGGTAGTACTCTTCGCATTGGGACTGGAGTTTTAAGTAGTCCTGTCAGCCTCTCAGTGAGAGCCTGGGTGAAAGTTAGAGGCTGGAGATGCAGGGAGAGTCTTTCTGTGAAACCATCCCGACTCATATTAACAGCTACACAAGCAATCAGCGTTGAAGAGTTTCACTGCCTGCTTTCTATACTCAAGTCCATGTCAGGAGCGAGGCTACTAACCTGTCACACTTGAAGGGCCGTGTTCCTGTTCCACGGCATCGATTCTGGTAAGATTGTTTCATTTTTTATTACATAATAATAACACAGAAGACAGGGTCACAGTGTGACGCCTTTATCTTTATAGAATCAAGGGTTACAATTCCTAGAAAGGGGATTATTGAACAGGGGGGTTTATACATGATATTGTTTATTGTGTCATTGCTGCTTTATGTGCAAGATGAGGCTCTGGCAATGTGTGGAACTTTCAGGTTACTTAGGGGAGTATTGCACGGCCTTTTTTTGGCGTGTTTTTTTCCTTAGTGCAGGGGCGGTCCTGCCAGGCATTCCATGTGACCGGGTGTGGCTGTCTCACTTCCTCTGTTGATCAGCGGCGCAGGAGACAAAACGGTTTCTGTAGTCCGGGTCATAGGAGGTGGTGAGTGCCCCGGCCATTGGAGGTTATAAAGGTGCCTATTTATTAAGTTAATCTATTTATTAAATTTATTAAAAGCGCAAGCTATGGAGGACTCTGACGCGTTAGAGGGTTCTCCCTCTTTAACAAAGTCTCATTCCTGTGTTTATTGTGAGGAGGTTCTGGCAGATCAGCCTGCTCAACTATGTTCCACATGACTTGATAAAGTTACGACATCTAAATGTAAATGGATGTCTAGTACTACTGAGTGTCAGTAAAGTGTGACACTTTACCTGACACTTTACCTGACACTTTACTGACAGAATGACACTGTGGGGGCTACTTATCAAGCCGTCTACTTTTCTGGCTTCGCCGGCCCAATACGTCCGCCTAAGCTCGCCTACCTTCGCCGCCGCGGACCTTGAATACGTTCGCCTAAGTTATCAAATAAAGCTGTCAAAAAGCCGCGGGGCGATGAGCAGCGGACTGTGACAGTTATCACTCATCCGATCTCGCTGCCCTTCGGCTTTTTCCCAGCTTTATTGCTAGCCTGTCACTAAGCACTCACACTAAACTACACTGTTCTATCCCTATACCGGCGCCCCCGGAGGCCCCCGCAACTAAATAAAGTTACTAACCCCTAAACCGCCGCTCCTAGACCCCGCCGCAAGTCTTATAAATGTATTAACCCCTAAACCGCCGCTCCCGGACACCGCTGCCACCTACATTATACCTAGTAACCCCTATCCTGCCCCCCTATACCGTCGCCCTCTATTATAAAATTATTAACCCCTATCCTGCTGATCCCGCACCTCTCCGCAACTAAATAAATAGTTTAACCCCTAAACCGCCGCTCCATGAACCCGCCGCAACCTATAATAAATTTATTAACCCCTATCCTGCCCCCCACTACGCCGCCGCCACTGTAATAAAATGATTAACCCCTAAACCTAAGTCTAACCATAACGCCCCCCTAACTTAAATATTAATTAAATAAATCTAAATAAATTAACTCTTATTAACTAAATGAATCCTATTTAAAACTAAATACTTACCTTTAAAATAAACCCTAATATAGCTACAATATAAATAATAATTATATTCTAGCTATCTTAGGATTTATTTTTATTTTACAGGTACCTTTCAATTTATTTTAACCATGTACAATAGCTATTAAATAGTTATTAACTATTTAATAGCTTATCTAGCTAAAATAAAGAGAAATGTATCTGTGAAATAAATCCTAACCTAAGTTACAATTACACCTAACACTACACTATACTTTAATAAATTATTCCTATTTAAAAATAAATACTTACCTGTAAAATAAACCCTAAGATAGCTACAATGTAATTAAGAATTATATTATAGCTATCTTAGGATTTATATTTATTTTACAGGTAACTTTGTATTTATTTTAGCTAGTTAGAATAGTTATTAAATAGTTATTAACTATTTAATAACTACCTAGCTAAAAGAAATACAAAATTACCTGTAAAATAAATCCTAACTTAAGTTACAATTAAACCTAATACTACACTATCATTAAATTAACTAAATAAACTACCTACAAATAACTACAATGAAATACAATTACATAAACTAACTAAAGTACAAAAAATAAAAAAAGCTAAGTTACAAAAAATAAAAAATTAAGTTACAAACATGTTAAAAATATTACAACAATTTTAAGCTACTTACACCTAATCTAAGCCCCCTAATAAAATAACAAACCCCCCCAAAATAAAACAAATCCCTACCCTATTCTAAAT